>NW_022737632.1:353914-395607 GCF_011630105.1 Anneissia japonica
TGGGGTGGTGGAAACAGAGTGGTTACACTCATTTCTCAAAGTTTTTAAATATTAAAAAAAATTGTATCTAATGAACAGTTCCCGAGTATTTCGTCAAACACCATTTTTGTGTCTTAGAAAAATTTAAAAAAAATATCAAACATTTGCTTTCCTCCGGAGTCTGACTTTAAATAAAAATAGACCCACTCTACCGAAGTACAGCAGGTACTGTGCATTAACAATATAATAACTCAATTTTTACCCGGTCTTGTCAGAAAATCAATTAACATTTTGCAGCCAAACTACAAACTACCAGTACACGTTCCAGAAGTTAAGAAGCCGCTGCTCGCACAGCCCGCTGACGAAATGAACTGCTCTTCCAGGAGTCAACGCAAAGTATTAAGTATAACTGTCTCTAAACAACTTTTAATCACTTGTGAGAGTTGCTAATCTAGACCGTATATAAATATTTGTTCAATTCAAATTATACTTGTTAGCGCATTGTATTGTTCCAAGGTTGTCGGAGTCATCTAAAATCGCCGCTAATGTCCCGTATTGATCTGATCGACGACCCTTCTCTTTCAATTTATATTGTAATCGGTGAAAAGCAAGGACTTGCTAATGTCACCTAATCAAGGGGCCACGAAGTTACTTACTAAACAATTTGTAATGCATTTAGCTCATTACTTAGATTAGACGTTCATACAAAGAAAACAATTCCATGGCCGATATGCTAACTATTTTAGGAATTATTTTTTACGCATCATTCCAATGTGTATACTGATTCTTACTTCTCAAAAAAGGAGTTTAAAATTCTTCACTGGTCTTAATTTTACAGCACTCTTGAGGCATATATTTTCTCTCTCATTATAATTATACTATATAAATAACATACCGTCGGGCTGCTCTAACTTAAAGTAAAGACACGTTTTGACGCAAAATTTAGAAACACGCAACGTTTTTCAACTGAGACACTGAGAATTAGACGCGTAACTAACAAACAAGGATGAGAAAATATGTTAATGATGTTGAGATGCAAATGAAATAATTTGTATAGGCCCTCGCTAATTAAAATGCAATATCAACAATTCTTCATAAAGAAGAAATGCACATTTGCTTAGTTTACCATACTTGCCATTTTGATGGGCCTATTTAATTATTTATCATTAATAAAAAAAAAAAACCCTTTAAAACCCATCTATTGAAAGATTAAAAAAGAGCAGTTATTTGGCTGTCGAAAAGAATTGACGAAGCCATCAAGTGACGCCATTCTTTTTCAGAGCAGTAAAATAAAGTAATCTACCTTATCACTTTGTCGGCTGAATCGCCTTGATGAAGGCCAAAAGAACAGCCAATAATGTTACATAGAACATAGCTTATTTGCTCTAATACGAGAAAATAGAAAGAAAAGTATACAATTGATTGTGAGCTTCTTCCGACTGATGCCTTAATTATCCGGCAACTAAACCCAAGGTTGGCCACGGCGGTGGCTTAGAGAAACAAACACAACTTGCATAAAGTTAATAATCGTTAATCGATGGGTACATTTCTTTAAGCGTTTTTTGTTCTCTGAAGTTTATTTTTTCGACATTTCACCATGGACCAGCAGCCGATCTAAAAAGCGGAACATTAGATATTAATGAGTGTTAATGAGTTGATAATTTCAATGCTCCCCACACCATACCAGCCTTCACTTTAATCAACATAAACCGCTTTTCAATATCCTAAAATAATTGCGATACCCATTCGGTAAATCGCTTCTTGGAGATGATTAGAAAGTGCTTAGAATTCTATTAACACTCAAATATACGGTAATTGGGCTTTGACCTTTGCTGAAACGTACAAGCCCAGAATAAGATTCGTAGTCGTAAATGATATGGATTTAGTGGATAATTAATATTTTTAATTGTTTACGAATTTGATTTTTTGGGGGTCGTGCACAAGATGTACGTGTATGATAAGATTTTTGTCCTTAATATTTTAAATATTTCTGTTCTCTCCTAGTACCGTATTTGCTTTTTCATCTGCATCAGTAGGGATATGTTTTAATCATGACAAATAAAGTGATCTTATGTCAATACGGTACTCTGTGGAGTAAAATCTAATAAACGCTAGAAAAAAAAAACCAATTTAAACTTTGAATGGACCGTTTAGAACTGGTTAATGTTAAGGCCAATAATACAGGGCGGATTTGGGGGGGGGCGGCCCGGCCCCGGCCCCCTCTTTTGGGAGGTAAAAAAAAAGAAGAAAAAAGAAAAAAAGAAAGAAAAAAAAAAAGAAAAAAATGATAGCCCACAACGCCTCAAATGTTATTTTCGGGCGTCTAGAACATAAGAAATTTCGCCCCCTGAGTCATTGTTGTCTCGATCGGCCCAAATTTCGCCCCCCCCCCCTTTGGACATCTCTGGATCCGCCCCTGTAATACAACCACGTAGGCCGCCCAAAACTATTTTTATAATATTACTATGGTAGTCACGAAAATGTGTAATTTGTTGCTATTGAAATGGGAAGTAATTATAAACTTTTTACCGTAATGTTTATATTTTCTATTAATTGGTCTAGAAGTAGGCTTATGACTAAATCTGACATTCAAAGAATACACACATAACATTGGAAAATTATTTATAGGACTACATACTTGCGGGAAATACAAGTACCTCGGCGCTTAAACATTTTTGGAGGTTCAGTGTAGCTATCCAAGCGGAGCACACATTTGAGAGCGGCGCTAATTACAATTATTGGATTATTAACGTATTACAACGTTGTTCTTAGGCTTATCTGACGTAGGCCTCTGAAATCGGTTGTTTATAACGATGATACAAAATCAAGTCAAGTTGGATAAATATAATATTCACGATTAACAACCTAAAAAACTGTTTTAAGGAGTGGGAATTTTATCTCACTGATCTGGCAGGTAGACATTATTGGTTACTAAGTACTGTACTTTGCTAAACCATTTAATTAAGTCGCATGGCTTCAAAGGCGGCAACAAACAAAACAGAAACTATTTGCTCACTGCAATTTAAGTGGGATTAATTAATTTAGATTGGTTTGGTGAATGGGTACGGATCGTCCACCTATTTAGAAAAACTCATCATTGATCAGTCCGATATACAATTTACACACTGCCTGATGAAGATAGTGCCCTTACAACAAAAGCAGTGCCCATGTAATTAAGCGACATGCATACCATTTCAGGTGCATTGATATATAATCAATCTCGGACCATTATCTTTTAAAGCAAAAACTACAACGGTTATTTTAAATAATCATCCAAATTTGAGGAAAAATAATTTAGAAAATTGGTTGAAAGTTGCACACAATTAACATAAAATGAATACGTTGAAATATTAAATTTATTTTAATAAACCTGATTACAAATAAACAAATCAATCTAATTCAAACAGATACACATTTTTAAACACAGAATATATTGCTTTCAGTAACCGTATTAAAAAACCCATCAATACGACATTGGTATCCACGAACAACACCGTAAACGCGAGATGTGCGCGCAAAGGATCGTTTTCTTGACAAACCATTCAATCTGCCGTCGACAAACAGCAAAAGAATAAACAAACAATAATTATATACCGTAAATAATAAAAACGATGTCTACGGAACTGATGATGTTCTTCATTTATAAAAGCATTAGGTAAAATATAAAATACTTGTGATTATTGTGTCGAAGAAGTATGATTTCACTTGACGGAAAGTAACAAAAATAAAGTTGAATAAAAGTTAGGTTATTTCTACAGTTCATGGAACTTGATATTGCATCATCTCGATTTAGTGTAAATTTTAGTGTAATTATTACAAATCAGTTTTTAACAAAATACCTAGTGGCGTGACGAATTTGGCAAATATTTTCTTATCGAAGTATAAAATTGTGCAAATAATATTTATGTAAATAAATGAGATTTGATAAATAATGTGGCCTATGTGCATGATACATATAAAAAAAAAACAAGTAAAGAAGCCAAAAAGAAATTATCTCAGCCGCTATAGAGTAGGGCCTATCATAACTGACAATCCCAGGGCCTGATTTTTATACTGGTCTAAAATAGTAATTTAGAAGAAATTCTGCAGCCTACACTTTTAAATTCTTGGCTGTTGAATAATTAGGACTCCAATAGTTGCACCAATACTATTCTCTTGTGAACATATCGAGATTAGAGCTTAATGAACACCAAACTGATTGATAAATTAAAGCTTCATTTTAATTATAATGCAACTGATTTCTTCTCAGAAATGTCATAATAGGCTACAGTGCTTTCTTGCTCCAGCCAATTGGCATTGTTGAAAAACACATTAGCAACGAAGGAGAAAACTTCCCAGCTGTTGTACATTAGGTCCATTAGACTTTAAGTTAAGAAAATAATTAAAATGTCAGTAATTTGATCTTCCTACTTCCTCCGATTTGCCAAATTATAATATACAGACGATTTGTTTCTTTTTCAAACATATTATTTAGTCACGTGGTTTCCTTAAACTCTCAGGGTTTGATTTAGGAAACTGACTCAGTGCAGAAACTTCCGTTGTACTTGAATAATATTACAATCCTCTGCATTGGGGAATACAGTCTCATAAATATTATATTTGAATCATTTACTAACATACACAAAGGTATTGGTATGTTAAACATTTTGATTACTTACGGAAAAAAAAACTGTTGATATGATTTTAACAAGCGCATCGCGTCAACGATTGGTACATACCATATTAGGTCTACAAGAACTTCATGCTATGTTCCTCTAACGTTTCAAGTTTGAAAGTCAAACGTTGATCTATAGCTAGAGGTCTACATAATCGTTCCTATTACAAAAAAAAATCTCAATTCAAGTAATAGGCCTAATATCATTAAATGAATTATTAACACACACAGCATATTTGTTGATTTTCAAGTCACTTAGCTTTCGTCAACCTGTCTATTTACTAATTCACCTTATCCACTGTTCCTCTTCAGCATCTTCGTTCTTCATCTAAAAATCTCTTGAGAGTTCCGCCTCGTAAATGCAACAAAACTTATGGTCAATGTGCCTATATTTTTTAAAGCTCTAATTTGTTTTTTTTAAAGAAAAATCTTAAAACCTTTTTATTACAGGAATGCCAACTTGCCTTATTACCTCACTTAGCGCCTTGATAAATTTTGAATTGGCGCTATTGTTATTATTATTAATGGTTTTGTTTGATTATGTTCAATTGCTGATTGATATACAAGAATAGGTCTACTACAATAAATGAAGTTCAATAAATCGTAAAATATAAACACATACTATCTTAAAAAAATGACTTTTTAATCATTATTGTGTCCTAATTCTTGTTTTTCATACAAGATAGCTAAAAATATACCCCATAAACTATCATAAAATATACATTTTTTATCATTAACCAATTCACTTTAACAAATATTTCGTTGTGACTTATCGCACCACAAAATGGTTGTTGTTTGTTATCTCTTCCATATAGTAATTATTGTAATTTTACTGCATTTTATCATAAACTATCATAAAATATACATTTTAAATCATTAACCAATTCACTTTAACAAATAATTCGTTGTGACTTATCGCACCACAAAATGGTTGTTGTTTGTTATCTCTTCCATATTGTAATAATTGTATTTTACTGCATTTTATCATAAACTATCATAAAATATACATTTTAAATCATTAACAAATTCACTTTAACAAATAATTCGTTGTGACTTATCGCGCCACAAAATGGTTGTTGTTTGTTATCTCTTCCATATTGTAATTATTGTATTTTACTGCATTTTATAATAAACTATCATAAAATATATATTTTAAATCATTAACCAATTCACTTTAACAAATAATTCGTTGTGACTTATCGCACCACAAAATGGTTGTTGTTTGTTATCTCTTCCATATTTTAATTATTGTATTTTACTGCATTTTATCATTGTTTTAATATTTTTATTGCCAATTGTATTATATTATTGCGAATACCAATTTTCCTTTTTTGGAACAATAAAGTTTATCTTATCTTAAAATAACTAAGAGGACATTTAAATATTCTAGAAAATGTGTGGTGATCATATTATATCACTACATAGGCTATCACAACTAATTGTATTACATTAAAAAAATATTTAGAAATTTATTCACTATTAGGCCTATTCATCAAATTTATAAACAAATTGGAACATACAGTATTACTAAATGGTAAACTCTGTTAAGATTTATACAACATAACTCTTCATGGTCATTCATTTGTTATAACTGTATGATACATTTTACTTTTATTCGTTAGTATTACAAAATATCTATTCATTCATCCCGTATTACAAAAAAGTTGAGATAATCAATAGTTATGCCGACATTATCAAGAAACATTTCCAGCCATAAATAGACGTGGGTTTAGATTGTTGGGCATAGATGCCTAAATATTAAATGACAAAATAAAAAAAACTTGTTTGTGTTTGGTTTAAGAGCGTATAAAATCAATTGTATTGTACAAGACTCTAAACACAGAGGGCGTTTTAACCTCGATATTACTTTTAGTTCAGATCAACTGAAGTAACGTACATGTATCATGATGTTAAATTCTTAAATACCGGTAATTAATTATTATAGTTTAAATACTGGTTTTCTTAATAGTCAAGCTTTTATATGAATCCAATTTACAAATGCAAACCGTCTAAATGATACATTAAATGACAACATCATTATTTTGTGGTATATTTCTTCAACAAAACCTTTACGAAAGGACATTTTACTTGCATAATTGTACGAGATAAAAAAAAATCAAATGTATAATGAACGATATTACTCATTCTTTAAATAATCTCTATCAATGGATACCATAATAGGTCCATGGTAGGAGGTTAAAATCCAAAACTAATAACTATCATAATGTAATCATAATCCATAAGAAGTTTTAATAGCAACCAGTAAATATAAAATTTAAACTTGTTAAACAGTACCGTCACAAACATTTTAGTATACCGTTTAATTGATGTGTGTTTTCAAACTTTTTTCCCTGCGATGCATTTTTGCACTTACAGCTGTAATTTCCTTTAAAACAAAATAAAGAATTCTGAATGTGATTTCAGGTTTGAAGTGTTGGTTCTGATAAGATCTTGAAAACAAATATAAATGAATATTTGTGTGGAAATCTCTTCTTGTAGTTCTAATGAATGCTGCAATTGCATAGTCTTCCAGCACTTCATATATAGCCGATGAACTGAAATTGTATAGGCCTTGATACTCAAATCGCTAACGAAAAGGCTCAACCTAACAGATGCAGTACGGTATATGAAGTTGAATGTAAATATGGTAGGCCTATCTATTATGGAAATAATTTAGGATATTGAGCTCCTTTTTGAGGTGTTTTGGTTTACCATTTTGTATTAGTATGCAGTATTTGTACATGTTAAAAGTAAATTCCGCTGGTGAATATCAGAAATTATTTATAATGATATAAAAAAATACCATGTAGCACTGACGATGTGGAGAGGGCGTTGTTTATTTTCCTCCCATTTTCATGAGAGATGACTGTTGAGATTTTCTTCTTGAATATCTGATCAACACCAAAGCCAAGATAACCACAATTGCAACAACTAATAAAACAAACACGACGATAACTGCTGGGTGAAGAGAGTTTTTCTCAACTTTAAATGGCGACAGCACTGTTGGTTGAATTGTTGAAGTGGTCACGATCTGGTTTAGGATTCTGATCGCCATAGAAGCGCCCTCACTTACTCGGTTGTCTGCAGTTTTAGCTTGACATTCTAGAATTGAGTTGTTGTGCTCCGCTTCCAAATTGATAATAGTTAAAACGCGATTATTATCCTTAAGTAGATAGCGTCTGCTCATTAATATTTGAATATCAACTTTAGGCCACGCGTATTCCACATTTGGCGCTCCTGAATGTTCGGTACATAAAAAAGTAGCGTTGTCTCCTACCTTATAAAATGGTGCATTAGCACGAATTGTTACGCTTAGTGGGTGAGGGAGAGGTGTTATAGTACAGAACGGACCAGTTGGATATAGGCTAGAAATAGCCCTGCACATGAACGAGGCACCTACATCAGACTGTCGCATTTGCTTATCAAAGGTTAAAAACGATGTTCCTATCTGCTTCGCTAACTCTCTGCCATTGCTTTCCCAGATCAACGTTGGAGCAGAAACTCCGCCGGATGCAGAACATTTTAAGGTTACTGTATCTCCAAGCTGTGATGTTTTTGGTTGCGCATCACAAACAGGGGCACCTTCCATCGGTACATCGACCGTAATTGTGGCTCCTGCAAGTCTTATAAATGACTGCCTTGAATCAGTGTATCCACACTCATAGCTTCCTCCGTCGATGGCTTTTAAATCTACAATTTTTAGATGAAAATCTCGCTTTTGATTGTTCCAAATCACAGAATATCTTCGTCGCAAATCGGGTTCGGTTACATAGAGCAAATGGTTTACGCTGACAAATTTTTCCCCAAGATCTACATGTTTCCAAACAATTGACTCTCCCGCTTGTATTGACGACACACTACATTCTAATGTTACCGTTTGTCCCTGAGTCACTCTTTGACTTGTTGGTCCCTTTACCAACTGCACAGCAGATGAAAAACTTGCTAAACAAATAAATAAAAAGGAAACTTTGGCCGAGATGGTGCGCCTCATCTTGTTACTTTTTTGTTCGATCGTGCCTTGAAATCGAAAGACCTGACTGGATGACAAACACTCGAGTATCTCACTTTTATATCCGTGCTACTTCCCGTCTAAGTTAACCAATAAAATTCAGCCAACCAGCTCTAGTAGACCTAATAAATAACTTGCCAATACCTTCAAGTAGATGTGGAAAACATAATCATTTTAAATAGCAAACGTAGTTCGGAACTTTCGTAAAGTCAAGGAGAAAACGTATTTGTCTTCACCTTAATATGATTAAAAATGCGTTTTTCTTTCAGAAACTAGTTTGTAAAAATAAAAACGTCTATTGATATTGTTTAAATACATTTAACTAATATGATTATGTATAGGCCTATTACGATATATTAGTCCCGGTTTCAGCAATGCCATAGGCCTATACTACTTTTATAATTACTTATATTTTCTTTCAGTAACAATTAACAAGGTCTTGACGAACATGACTCATAACTTCTTATTAGTACCAGATTTTCAGTCATAATCCAACATTGAGCCACAAAGTTAGGCCACTACAATTGCTTATCCCTTCATAAATCCATCGCTGATTTGATTATCATGAGTGATGAATCAATTGTAACCGTTTTGTTAGCTCAGATGAGGAGCTCTAGAAACACCGGTTGATTGATTAATCCGATTGATTAATAGATCTTGTTTGTATGGGCGGCCGTTAGAGGTCTAGAAACACTCGACGGATTGATTTAAGGTCCATCTAAAATGATATATTCTAGTTACTTTTAAAATATCATAAAACAATAAAGAATTATATAATAAACATATCGGTGGCTTTCCTTTTATTTTTAGATAACGTGATTTTCTGAAAAAAAGTTTTAAATCACCTATTTTAATTAATTCTGTATCGCTAAGCTCCGCCTTATGAATCTGACCCACATTTGACCTTTACCGGATATGACATACAATCGGTATACAACAACAAGATGATCGCGGGATCGCGACTCTTGGCAACACAAACGGGTTTACGATATTCTTAGTTAAGGCCTAGGGTAATCATACGCTGGAAATTCGGAGACTAATTATTAAGTAAACATTCAAAACACATTAGCAGCCCTCCTCGAAATTAGCGTCGGCATCACGTTATGACCACAAACATAACGTAAGAAGAGCGAGGATGCGAGTAGGCCTACAAGGCCCTATTCTCTGCATCCACCCCATACCACCGAGCCCGTACTCGCTACATACAAATGTGTTTGAATAAAACATTAAAACTATTTGTTTTGACTTACTTTATTCATGATGATTATCTTACACAAAATAATTCACCACTAAACACTTCTTGACAAAAATGAAAAATTACGACTTTGTCACCCAATGAGAAGTGTTCTAATATAGACAATGGGTCGTGTCTCACATTATTTGTTATATTTTTATTATTCATTATTTTCACTTGATCGCATAAATAATTTGGTTCGAAGAACATTTATATGCAGTACTTCGCAGCACTTCACTTGCAATTTGCAATTTCTAGTCTAGGTACTGTGTTCAACATTGACTTAGTGAGTACGGTAAACAATAGTCGGTCTCTTTTTGAAACTAAAGAAGGGAAAATATTTCAGTTGGAGGCAAAATACAGATGTATGCCCACTCAAACTTCTTGTATGATACTACTCTCATATATGATTCACCTGTCAACCTTTCTAAAAGAACGAGTGATGAGACACTGGTGTGTCTATGACGACTTTGGTTTAAAATCCTGTCAAGAAGAACTGCAAACTTTGATGAACATGAAAAGTTGTGTTTTTATTCCATTCGCATCCAACTGCAATCGGACACCAAACAGCTGTTGGTGTAGTACGCGAACAGTGTCTTGGCGTTGCCGTCACGGTCCATTAGTTCGTAGTAGACTGGCCGCGTAGTCAAAACGAAAAATGCTTGACTTAGTGAGTACGGTAAACAATAGTCGGTCTCTTTTTGAAACTAAAGAAGGGAAAATATTTCAGTTGGAGGCAAAATACAGATGTATGCCCACTCAAACTTCTTGTATGATACTACTCTCATATATGATTCACCTGTCAACCTTTCTAAAAGAACGAGTGATGAGACACTGGTGTGTCTATGACGACTTTGGTTTAAAATCCTGTCAAGAAGAACTGCAAACTTTGATGAACATGAAAAGTTGTGTTTTTATTCCATTCGCATCCAACTGCAATCGGACACCAACGCATCCAACTCCAATTATATGATGGATGATGCTTTATAGGTAGGTCTACGATCAAAACCAATCAAAATTCAATATGTGCCACTTACCTACATAATCGGACACCAACGACGTATAAAAATACAGAAATCTGCAGCAAATGGTGCTTTTGAATAAAGTATTAGGCCCTATTTACCGACAGAAAGATCAATCTAGAGACTAAAAAATAACCTGTTTCTCAATGGTCTGATAGGTCTACCGCGACTTGTCATGCCCGGTGGCAACAGCAAGCGGGATGTAAACACAGCGCAACATACAATACATTTTTTAGTATTGCGCTAGTGCAGATCAAATCAAATCAAATCCATTTTATTGCAATCTGACAAGATAAAATATCATCTTCACCAAATTGAAGTTTAACAATATTAAAACATCAATTATTATTAAAACAGCAATTGTTTAAACAATACATAAAAAATATATATAAAAAGTAATTCTTAAGAAGTTGTCACCGAGCGGCGCACCCGAATATTACCACTAATTAAAAATACCATGGTTGATAATAAATTTCTTGGATCTCTCTGTCTTTAACTTTGGGATAGGAAACCGATTTGTTTTCCTGAGGTTATAGGTGATGGTACGTTCAGTTGGCAAGAGATGGTATAGTCTGTGAGAGGGACATTTAATTTTTTCCAAAATATTGTTGGCATAATCGGGTGCGGCGTTCAGCGAGAACGAGAAGACCAGAGATTTCAAGGGCCCGATTATAAATAACCCCAGGGAGGCTGATGCGAAGCGCTCTTCTTTGAATTTGTTCAAGGGCTTTGGACTGAGCACCAGATATGCAAGTGCCCCAAACAGGGAGAGCATACTCCAAAACAGGGCGAATAATACTGACGTAGAATTGGGCAAGTTCACTTACCCCCAGCCCTGCTCTACGTAGTTGTTAGCTTCGAATGCGTCACAATGGATAATACTATGCTGTAGTAGTGGAATTTTTCCGTAAAATTGAATGTGTTAAAGTTCATTTAACAAGCATGTCAATTACAGATGTGAATGTAGTTTTATCAGGGAGTTGGTAATGGTCCTACGTTTTAACTGATGACCAATGGCTGGTAGCACCTTGTCCGATAATGGACTACGGTATGTTTAGAGTAATTTTGACCTTTTTGAACTTAGATGTAGTATTGTCAACAAACAATACAGTAGGCCCTACCTGTAAAACACTAGGTCCCAGACGGGTGGACCGATGTTACAGACGATTTTTAAAAAGTGGGCGTGGTCGGGCTTCGCTCGAATTATTTCGAAAGTGATCCAGGGGGCGACCTGTTTGCCTTATCGTGGTACAGTATGGGAAAACACTGATAGAATTATAGTTTGCTAATTTGTGAGATCCACGATGTCCCATGACTCACAACAAGAACTATGCACTGTAAGAGGCGTTTATCGGTGATCTGATTAAGTGAGAGGAAGAAGGAGGCTTGCCAAGAAGACAATTACAGTCTAATATTAGTGCCAAACGATTAAGAAATTGAACGTGATTCACAAAAGTGGGAAGTATGTCAACCACATTTCTTTCATTAATTTATTTAAATTATAAACAGAGCCTATTCAAATGCAGATTAGTAATCTATATATAAACTATACTTTGTTTCGTTAATATATACGTTTAATTATTATTATTACAATGAAAATTTATTGAGCTCCATAACTGACTGAGATACAGTATTAATGGCGCTGTGCATATTATTGGTGTAAAAATACTTTTGAGCAATTTCTTAAATGAACCAACGAAAAGAAAAAGGCTGCGAGTGAATTTCCAATGGAGTAAAACAGTATTATTGATTGAAAGGCATTAAAGGTAAGTCGGCCTACAAAAATTGTTGATGATATATAATTATGGTTTCCCATTGAATTCGCATACACATGGTCTATAAATTGTCTATGTTCCCGATTAACTTATATGCATTTCCTGTATAGTTTCGCCTTGGGCCTATCTTACGTATGACGTGCCTTGTTAATGATACTAGCCTATCCTATTCACATGCAAAATAGGCCCCCTTATCACGAGAGTATGACAACTTCGTCTACATATCCGGAAAAATTATTAACATGTGCTCGAAACGTCTCTATAGACTGACCTTATTAATCAACAAGATCGTGATTTTGAATAGATCCCGCCCACATCACTTTTATCAAAATACCAGAATGTTGTTGTGTAGGCCTACATCTTGACTTTATCCATTTTGACATGGGTGATATTGTTATTAACGAGTTTGTACATGCAATGATTCAGAGTCTGTCCGATGCCGATCGAATAATTGCGTAAATTACCCCGATTACTGTAAAAAATGCACTAGCGGCACACTCGGAAGCTGGCGACATGCGAAGCCCCAACACCACCTCTACCATCCTCCATCCGCTTGAGTTGCCCCATTTATAAATACCAAGATATGTTTTATATATATAAAACAGAAAAACAGAAAAAAAAACAAAAACAAAAAAAAAACAAAACAAAAAAATGAATAAACAATGAATAATAATATTTTAAAAATTTTACGCATGAGTTCCAAAAATAATCATTTAAAGCAAATATACTATAGTATGCGCCTGCCTACAGAAGACTACAATAGTTACATTAAACTTAAAACATGAAGTAAATTAAAGATGTATTTTCCCTTGATAATGTCAAAAAATCATAAAAAATAATTTTGAAATAAACTTGCTCATATATTGCATTAGGATACAAATTATTAGCTTGTGCATAAAAATGATTGAATTAAAAAAAATGTGCACCCTGATTTTTAAACTAAAAAATTATAATAGAAATAATAAAACACTACTAGTGACTGGAAGTGTTTCTATCATTTCCGCTGTAAACTGATTGTAGCCTCGCCTCGCGTGACTACAGGGGTTGTACACGTTCGAACAGACTCACAATTCGTAACAACTTGGTTTTGTAGTTTTAATCATGAAGTCGTTCACTGAAATAATCAATAACAATGAATCAAATATAATCAGCTCAAATAATAACACTTATTCAGCATGGGAAAATCTATTGATGTTATTTTTAATTTTAAATTTGTAAGACATCTATTGTATTCACCTTTTTGTGGTACAGTTATTTATTTAAGTTATTTATTTTACAAATTATGACAGGAATTTTTAAGAAATCCAATCGGGACATGCAAAGTGCGCGACTTTGGAGGCTTTTTGTTGAAAAATAAACAGCATGTTGATTACTTTTAAAATATTTAACAACTTATTTCATTAACAAATATGTTCGAGATTGCATTAACGCAATAAAAATAAAACTTCCTTTAATATTTTAAAATTTATACTACATCAAAACAGAGGGACGGGAAAATGGCACTTTACTGAAGAATGACCCTAATACATTCATTTGTGACGACAAATTAATATAATATAATTACGGTATTAAGATTTAATACATCATTAAAAGGCTTTCTCATTTAAATATTCCAAAAGCAAATCGGTTCATGGGCCGAGTTGTTTCATAGGCCTAGTTGGTTAAGGGCCGAGTTGGTGTATAAGCCAAGTTGAATAATGGCCGAGTCGGTTAAGGGCCGAGCTGTGACAAGGGCCGAGTTGGTGTATGGGCCGAGTTGGTTGTATGCCGAGTCAGATAAGGGCCGAGATAATGTATGTTCCGAGTCGGTTATGGACCGAGTCACTGTCGGTTAGGGCCGAGTCGGTTAGGGGCCGAGTCGGTATGGTCCGAGTTGGCGAATGGCCGAGTTGACCTGCACCCCCTACGGCTGTACCTGAAATTGCATGGCCATGAGCTTCTGACAGTGGATTATATCTCGCATGTATACAAATATTTCAAACAGTTCCTATCAATGCAAGGAATTTTATTTATTTTATTCAAAACATATTTAGGCAGGATAATTACAATATGGTTCTGCAATAATTGCATTATTGTTGGGGGAAATTCTCCCGACGAGGGGGCCAAGATTTCCCCGACGAGCGCAAGATGGCCGTGGTTGAGTGTTGCTCAAAATGTTTCGAAAGTTGTCCAAAAGGTGGGTGGGACAATTTAGGGGTTTCAAAGGCTTGTTTAATCGATTTTAGAGTCTGCTAATTATAGTGTACAAAATACATTTATTTTTTTTTCTCCCCGACGAATTGTGTTATTTCTCACGTAGGCCTACCCCTGATCTTACAGAAGAGATTTGTGCTGTAAAAAGTACCGTAAAACCTCGAATAGATTAGAATCCCTTGTTCAAATGTATTCTGGAAGACCAAGTCACCCAATGCATGTTAAAGTTGCCGGACAGAGATTCCAGTGTAGTGGTCGTTTGAGACCACCGGCCTCTCGCACAAATCCCTATCTTTCTTCTCTCCTTCCTACCACATGGTATTGGGCACTGTAATTCTGATTTTAAAAGGTGAAAGCATTTGCTTATTTTATGTGTAGGCCTATTTACGTTGTTGTGATCATGAACTTTTAATTTTTACTGTTATTCTCTGTCATTTGAACATTTTTACCCAGTACAATTTTTAACTTTCTTCTTGTTGCATTTTTAGCTTTTATGTACTACCTTTGCGAGAAATGAAATATTCTTACACTGAAGATGAATAAACTTTTTTAATTTTGAATCTTAAATCATCAAACTACTGGCTACTTTGCAAACTGAAGAGGGGGCTTCAATTCCGAGATGGGCTTCTTCTCAATATTAAGCCCATTGGGCTTCCTTACGAGACAGACAGATAAATCAGGGCGCCATCTATTGGCTGATGTTGGTGTTTGGCACGTATTCATCATCACCGGGAACCAGCCGCTTTTAGCCAATAGAATTTCGAAGAGTGGCTTAGAATTGATCATGTGATTACAGCATATGTGACATCATTTTTCTTCTTGGCTAGGATGATGGGTTCGTCGTGATCGTCGGTGGAATTCAAGGGGAAGTCAACAAAAACAAAGATTTTGTTTTGTTTTGCAGGGTAATGTTACGCAAATAGTATTAACGTTTCTCTGGACCGAAGTAAACAAATCTTCGTTATACATAAATGTATATTGACTACTTGAAAAGAACGTTGAGTTTTGACGAATCCTTTTCCACAGCCTTCCATCAGATCAGAGCTATCCTACTCCTAGGCCTAGACAAGGCCGCCTAACCTTAGAGACTTCATACGTACGGACCGGGACGTGGTTGTTTTGGAAAAGAGCCTATGCCTAGCCCAGGCCTCGCTGTCAAACGCAGTCATTTTAGCAACTTAGCTTCATTATTTCCACGTTGTAGGCCTAGGTTGAACCAAGTTGGGCCCAGCAGAAGATCATAAATATCAGAATAAATTTAACAAACAAAAGAAAAACAAAAACAAACATGAATGAAGGAGCTCAAATTACTGTGGTTGTGAGGGCCCCAGACCAAACCTCTAGTGATTTTGTTATGGAATGTAGTGAGCTCTGGACTGTAAAGAATATGAAGGCTTACATTTCTAAAAGTTATCCATCAAAACCGGTAAGTTGTGGTCACTTCTAAAATAAGTTTAACAATAATAATAACACCAAAATTCAGGTTATAAAGTGTTGTTTACTTTTCTATTGCTGTATTGCTTTTAATAGTTGAATTATTAATAAAAACAATACAGCAATTGATATTGTACAGCAAGGGCAAAATGTAGTGTTTTTAAAGTTTACATTATATTTTATTCATCTAATCATAACGTTTTGAGAACAAAAATAGCGTTGGCAATTTACATTCCAGCCTCGGGGAAATTGTTAAATATTTACAGCAGACCAGTATCTGACTATGCCTAGTCCTTCTGAATTTTTAGTATATTGAACAATTTAAACATTGTAAATCTGCTGTATCCATCTCGGTGTAGGCCTGCTGCACAGATTAGAAGAAGTCCAGAATAAATACAACCATTAGCCATACTATCTATACTAAATGATTAACTCATATCCACTGATATTAAAAAGTACACTTAAATGAAAGCCCCAACTTCTGCATAACATTACAACAAATAAGTGGAGTTATAGCACTTAAAAAATAAAATGCATCATTGTCTCAAATGATTTTTTTTTTTTTATAACAATTAACATTCAATATTTAAATATTACTTCATTTATTTTTTATGATTTAGGACGAAAAGCACCAGAAGATAATCTACTCTGGAAAATTACTTTCAGATAATACAGTTTTAAAAGATATATTCAGGGTGGTAAGTTTGAATCAGTCTTTTTTTTTTTTTTGGTAAAGGTTAACCAAAACCAGAAGGCAGTGGGTATTTAGGATGCCTTGTTTACACCTAATATTTTCGTTATATTTAGTGAGTTGCACTCTAACCCCAACCTCAAGAATGCTAATTCAAGTTATGATAGTATAACAGGCGCGGCGGAAGCATTTATTGATTGGTACAGCGTGAGAATCTCCAATAGCCTGAGCCCCACCATGGTTGGGGCTGAAGTTAGAAAATTTTGTAAAATTTACACATACTTAATTTTGTTAATTAATTTTTTTCTTTTATCATTTGTTTAATCGCACCACAGTAAAATAATACAGTAATAGACTATGAAAGATTGCAGTTACAGATACATATTTTGACTTTAATCAAACGTTACCATCTTGCCAAATATATGAATAATGTACAATTGCCGCAAAACCTACATAAAAAACATGTTTTCTAACTGGAAGGTCAGCCTACATCCCACTGAATTTTCCGAAAATACTCAATCTATGCTCACACCCACTAACAAATTCATTCGAAATCCTGTCGATGTCTAAACCTTCAAGCTTTTCCTTATTGAATGTTCAACATCATTAGGTTATTCAGACATGGTTGAATATTTGAAAACAATCAGGTCCAAATATTGGTACAGCTGCCGCCATACCTGCCGTGCCGGTTCTGCCGCCCCTTGTAAAATGCACACTTAGGGAAAAAAATCATTAGCAGTCATATCTCTATATCCCTGGTTCTTAGTAGGCGACTCATGGGGCAACTTTGGCCCATGAGGCAATTTAATTTGCCTGTGAGGAAAAACAAAATAATACAAAAAATATAATAACATATTAAAATTTTTAAGAATTAATTTTTTTTAAAGTAAAGACAAAAAATCAACCCCTAGGTAACGTGCACTGGAATGGTTTTAAATTGAGCAAAATAATATAGGCCATGAAAAATAAATAGCGCCAAAATCGATCACTGGGTGCTTTCCTTGGTCCTACTTGACTGCCAGACCTTTTTTTAGGTTTTGTCCTGTGTGCCATAATGTACATTTTCTTAAAATGTTATCAGTCACATCAAAATGGTGTGTCTATTAAATTGGCATGGAAATATTAGGGGACCAGTAAACTCGTAGCTGGCTATGGAACAGTACAGTATGGTACTTTCTATTGCCTCAGCCAAGTGCGAGATTTCTTGTCCGCTTTTTGCATGGGTTGGTATACGTTCAGAGGGCACCCCACTCGTGCAATCTGTTGTACTTCCGGCTATATAACACAACAAACATACATATTATTTGCATGTAGTCGTCTCTAGGTGTATTTTGCCCGAAAAGCTGTTAAAGTCTGTGGTTCTACTATGAATAACAATGAAGTAATAAACGCTAGAATGTTAACCCGGTTTTGACGAGTATAGTAAATACTAAATAAAAAAAAAAATATATATATAAAATATAATATAAAGTTTAGTTTAGTGCAATAAAATAGATTTAAAAAATGTTGACATTCCAACATGTTTTGGCAGTTATCTCAGTGTAACACAATTTGCGAGGAGTGACTGGTTTGGCTTACCTGTGCCACATGTATTTTCATTACTAAAAAATACAATTTTGGATGTCTACTATTTTGGCTGATTTCTTTGACGTCAATGCATTGTGAAACCTAATCAGGCTTTGCATAAAAAAAAACCCGCTGTACCATAATATGTAAAATAATAAAATGGTTTGAAATTCAGTTCAGTGAGTACTGTATGTTCACAAATGACCTGACACAGAAAAGTATAATCTCACAATTGAGATAATAGACAAGCAAGGCAGAAAATATTAGCAAACCACACCTTGCATTTAACAAGCGCTTAATTGGTTGGCGTACTCTTATATATCCTGTAATAACTCTGAAATAATCATATGGAAAGAGATAAGCATAAGATTACGTTTATTGTTTGTCATAGAATAGTGGCATCAACATTTATACAGTACAGTACAGTATGTTAACTGAATAAATAAGTAAAGAATATCATTAATTTACATATAGGAAATTGCTAAACCTGCCAGCATAACTTTGGAATATGATGAATGATAGATTTTAATATTGATGATTTAAAATGAATTTTTGAAGGGACTACTAACTGACAAAATTGAAAGATTAAAAAAAAATTGATGAACATTACATAACTAGTTGTGAATAACTTTTCTAATTATTTTTATACGAGCAATTCGGTGTTTTTGTCAAATATTTTAGTATTTTTCAATTTTTACACTAATTTATTTTGTTTACTTTCCATTCACAATAAAATAAATTTTACTCTATTAAATACTTTCTGATTAACATTTATTATAATGTGTTATTTAGAAGTTAATAAGCTAAATGATCATTTTAAATGAACAGTACAGTTTGTTTTTATAGATTTTTTTTCATTATATATATTTATTTCCAGGCAGTATTTCTCTGAATCATAAGTTTTTATTGTTGTTTTTTTTTGCTACAGTATCTTACAGCAAGAAGACAAATTATTCTAATAAGCCTATATACTTTCTGATTGACCTTAATTGTTTATGTATTTAGAAGTTAATAAGTTGGATGATTATTCTATCATTATTATTATATTATTATTATTATTATTATTATTATTATTATTATTATTATTTTATTTTTTAAAATTATTTTTTAAATTATTTTATTTACTTTTTTTATTTTTATTTTTTTTCATTATTATGTATATTTATTTATTTTGTATAATTTGTTTTAATAGATATTTTTTGATTTTATGTATAAATTGCCGACAGTATTTCTCTAAATAATAAGTATTTATTGCTGTGTTTTTGTTATCTTACAGCAAGAAGACAAGCGACACACAGTGCACCTTGTTTGCTTACAACAAACAAGCAGCACCAAATCACACAGTTTTACAGCGCCAATTCCATCCACCCTTCCTCACTCCGCTACAGGACACAGTAGCAGCAGTAATACTAGTGGTGGTGTAAACGATTCTCAAAATAATTCTGATGGACTACGACAAAGGCATGGAGCTAACTCATCGTTTAACCCATACTATGCATACAATAAGTAAGTTCTGAATTTGGAGTCAAAATTATTAAAATCAAATACTGCCAAGTTAATTATGCTTTTTACATTGTGGTAGGCAAACAAAATTGATGATATTAGTAATTTAATTTATTGGCCAGGTGGCGAGTTATAAATTTTCCATATTGTGGTTAAGCTATAATGTTTCATTAAGCATATGGCAAGCTATGCATTACAGTTGTTGTGCGGAAAGTTTTTTTTTAAGCTTGTTAATGTTGGCTTAAGAATTGATTGTATGGAAAGGTACAGAATTCACTAAGTTGACCTATGTGGCAAGATACAGTTCATTGGTTGTGGAAGCTACGGCAGTGTCCCAAGTCACAGTCTTCGTTACTCTTGTGAGCAAAAAAAAAAAAACATCTGGCAAACACAACCATTTCCCACAAATTTAGAATACGTTTCACTACTGTATTAATTTTCTTCCTGGCCATGTTTATCACTAGGCGCAACAAAATACAATGGGTTGTCCGGAGTATCACATTTTTTTTTGACAAGAACATGTGATATGCCTAAATATGGTCATGATGACATCACATCGTGACCATATATAGGCATATCGTGACTATATATGGGCATACAACAGTTCTTTTTGTCAGAGAAAATTTGATAGTCTGGACAGAGCTTTAAAAAAGGACAACAAACCATATGATTTTAAAAGTAGCTTCTCCTATCTCAGGACCCTTGTTACAGGATACACTGCATGACCTTGTTGCAAAGATGTACAGTACATTGGCTGTGTGACAAGTTACAATTTGGCTATGTGGCAAGTTACAAATTGGCCATGTAGCATTTTATATATTGACCCATTACATGTTTAAAAAAAAAAATCAAATTACATTTACTTGACTCTAGTTACGGAGGATACCAGATGCAATATGGCGGCAATATTCCATCATCATCATATTACCAAGCATATTGGATGCAACAGTATTATGCCCAGCAAATGGCCCAGTATGCCCAATAGTAAGTCACCCATCCGTTTAATTAAGAGAGGGATTTGCTTCCATAGGCAATGATATAATGATTCTGATTGATATTATTTATCTATATAGCTCATTATCAAGGCCTTCAGTCGAACTTTTAATTAAATAAATTAAATTGTCATGTACCGTAATTGAAATTTAATTTTAAAATCATAACATTGTCCAACATACAGTGTATACTCTATTATAGATTTATTCTCTAAAATAAAAAAATAAAAAATATTTATAATAAAGTTCATTGGTTGTTTTACAAGATAGATTGGCCAACAGAATGTTGAACTATACTCTATTCAGTGAAAAAATCAATACAAAACAAATTTATGTTTTGTTATCTTGGTTAAAATAATTTTAAAAACAGCTTATTTTATTAAACTACGTAATGTATTTTTACATTGCAGTTCTAATCAGCAGCTGACAACCCCAAATCCGCTAAATGCTAACGTGAATCCCCCTCCAGTCGTCAACCTCGCAGCTCAACCAGTAGCCAATGTAAACATCGCTAACAATGCTCAACCTAACCAGAACAATGTACGCATGAATGCCGGCGTCGGCCCGGCTATCGATGATGATGACGATGATCAAGGGAACCGTGATTGGCTGGATTGGAGCTACATGTTCTTCCGTGCAACTGTTCTTATATCGATTGTTTACTTTTATTCCTCAATGAATCGGTTCATGATCGTTATTGGATTTATAGCGTTCTTTTATATGTAAGTATTTAAAAAAGTTAATCCTTAATAAAATCATGTACTACTGATCATTTCTTGTACTTCTAATATAGTAGGAGTAGTAGTAGTAGCCCTGTAGTTAAAATGTTTGCCTTCCAGTCCACCAAAGTTCTTCGTTCAGTTCTGCAAAATTCTAAATTTTTGTCAGTTCTCACAAGTCTTGTAATGTAACTTTGATTATGATTGGAAACATGTAAAGTCATACAATTTATTTTGATTTGATTTGTTTGATCAAATCAAGTTAGTCAAGGCAGATGAAAATCTGGGCTTAAGAATAAGCTTAATAAATCTTGTAACACTGTTTGTTGTCAGGTATCGACAAAGACAACTGAGTCGTCAAAGGCAATTGGCAGCCGAGGAGGTAGCAGTGGCAGCGGAAGAAGAAAGACCAGCAGATCAGGTAGACGGCCAACAACAGCAGCAACAAGAATCCGATAATCTGTCAGCCAATCAACAGGTAATACTTAACATAGCAATTAGATGTCACACATACAGTTTGAGACCACTTTAGGACCTGAAATTTGGAGTGGTCTCGGTATCCACTTTAAGGGTTATCTGTGTGTTAAAAGATTGATGATTGTTATTTGGTTCTTTGAAAAAGTGGTCTTGGAATTAGAGTGTCTTAAATTGGAAAGTGCACTGTATTCATCGTGTATTTTGACTTTCATAATAATCTACATATAAAGCAACAAGAATGTGAATTCACTTTACTCAACTTAATCCTCAAATACTAAAGATAAATTATATTATTATTTGGTTATTATATTATTTGGTTTAGATGTAATTTAGAAGTTAAGATGCTTGCCTTGCCTTCAAAAACTGATATTTAAATAATTCTTTTATACATAAATTCCATCCCGTCAGTGGAAAGTCATTTGCTATTGGATGAAATAAGCTATTAGTATATAGTTGTATTCCATACACTAAAGGAAAATTAGTACATGAATGGGGATCAATGCACAGAAAACTTGCCTCAAAATAGCCAAACTGCACAAACATACTATTATGACATGGCTGGTGATAGGAAAATTACATTAGAGGTTAATTGATGAAATTATGCTGTTATTGTTTGCAGGAAGGACAGCAAGGCGAGGGGAGTAATATGGAGACGCAGGAAAATTCTGAAGGGGATGCAACTACAGCGCCCTCACCACCAGGACCTGGCGTTTTTTCCACCGCATGGATTTTCTTCAGCAGTTTCTTTACATCGTTGATACCACATGAGCCACCTGCCGCTAATGTAAATTAAAACAAACTGAAATGTATTGAAGACATAGATTAAATGGGCTCACTATTAAAACTTGTATATGGTGTCTGTTTTACTCCACAAAGCACTACAGTAAAAAAAAAAATATTTTTAGTGAAATAACAAAATCTATAGGTTGAAATTACAGTTTTATAACTAACATTCCGAGGGATGGAAGGAAACAAATTTTTAGTTGTGCAGTATAAGTCTGTAAACTACATTAAAAAAAACATTATAAAATTATGATTTTATAGTTTGACTACCATATCTAAATAGAAGAACTACCTGGTATAATTAGATTCTTTATACAGAGGCATGCTATGCTGATCTTTCTCGACCAAAGTTATGATGAAATAATATTTATGATGAAATAATATTAGTGATCGTTATTATTCCAAACTAAGAGTTTAGTATTTGCTAGAATTGTCCAATTTTTATGGGGTTTTTTAAAAAATGTAACATCCATGAAAGGAATTATTAAGATTTTGATAGCAAATACTTTAGGGTATACAGTATGTTTTTTTTTTTTTTAATCCTGCACTGCAGTGGTGCAATTTTTGTAAACAGAAAAATTTCTTACTAGCATATCATACTTGAAGCAACAGACATGGGAAATTTCATATTTTCGTTTAATAATTTTTAGGTGTCTTACGATGTAATTGATAATATATATGTATGGTGTATCTGTTGGCAAGTTCCTTTTTTTTTAAATTAATTTTATAAGGATTTTACAAAGGTTTATTAAGCATGATTAATGCCTTTGAATTCTAAATTACTGTTAATTTATACAAAGGAGGTTTTGCCATGCATTATTCAGACATTTTTCTTGTAGAAAAAGTGGTGCGGCATCATTGTTCTGTGCATATATTGGTTGATTAGACTATGTTAGCCTGGAGGCAACCAACTAACCAGTGGTTTTACCCCCAAAACCATATTTTTACACATGGTGTACTAACAGTTTAATGATTTTGGTATGTTAACTGTCGTGATACATACTTGTACCAACTGTTCTGTACATTTTACGAGAGCATATAGAAAGAAAAATATGTTATTTTTTATTAACTCTGTGAAATTTTTCACTACTACTGTATATGATATTTAATGACTTATAAAAAATGTTCAAATGTCTGTAACAAAACATGTTTTGAATCGCATGTTGGGGCGCCACAACCTAGTGTGATTTAACCTTTGTGCTTGTTCAAAACCATAAAGATATAGAAATAAGTTGGTCAAAATGCACCACACCTTTACAACTAGCAAAACCAGCATCGCAGCTCTAAAGAAACATGATCCGTACCTCTGTTATTAAACTATTAATATTCTGTATAAACAGTTTATGTATAATACGTAATATTTATATATTGTCATTCAAATATACAAAATCATGTTTTCATAATTAAATTTGTAGATGAGTTATGAAATCATTTATTTAATGTAGCGATATATTTCTCTTGTATTATAAACTGTACAGTTTCAATAATTATAATATAATATATTTTGTGTATTTTTTGCTTGCTCAATTGATTAAACTAATTTCTTGTACAAATTTAACTTAATCATATTGTTATATCAAGGAAGCTATGTTAACTTAGTGGTGGTTTGGAAGTGTCTTTTTTTAAATAGTTTTATTCATATTTCATAAACATATGAAACATCTTAAATTATTTTGTTCTTTCATTATTCTTTAAACAGAGGAAATTATTTTGAATAAAAACCTTCCTTGGACAGACATATAGCTGTTGGATCAAATTGTTTTATTTTCCTGGGTTTTTTTAAAACAAATTTTAGTATTGTCGACCAGGCTTTAAAGTATGTGGTTTTTTGTGAAATCTGCAAAGCCTTTATACATAAATCTTAAATTTTTTTGTAAATACTGTATAAACATGGACCATCAAGCGACTGGCGACTTAAAATCACACGGCAGAATGATGTTAATGGGGCGGATCCAGGTGTCCGATGGAAGGGGGCGGCCGATCAAGAGACAATTGTAACCCAGGACAGGGCAGGGAATAACCTCTGAGGCGTTTTGGGCGATTAATAATTAGTTTTTTTTTTAATTACTTCCCAAAGGTGGGGGGGGGGGGGTTCTAGGGGTAGAACCTCCCCCTTGAATCTTTCCCTGGATGTATGCAGTGAATAAAAAAATTGTGAAACAGGGAAAGCTGAGATGGTTACCTCTCTCCTTCATCATACGTGCTAAAGAACATTGAGTATCATATGTACAGTACCAGACTGAGCCATGGTTATCTGCCAATCTGGTGTGTATTGACGGCATCATTTGGGGGGAAGCCTGGCTTAACACTCCATTAGACAAGTCGTGCCCCCACCAGTCAGAAATCGTCGTGCAGTCGGACCAAGAAAAGGCTTAATGAAATTAAATGCATATTTATTGCAACTCTACATTTAAAAGTATTGAATGACATTTCCTGCCATCCACAGGTCCCTCCCAAACCTTCCTTCATCTTCAGCCTTCCTATCTGACAGCTTATCCCACCAGAAAATACATCCTACAGCCCCACTGCTAGGGTGTAAACATTCTCTACTGTATCGATGGGTCTTGGGTCTCTGTTTTTGAGTGAGACACCCGGTATCTGTAGGCCTAATTGACAGTGTTAGTACGCATCCACATGAAAAAATTAAAGGGAAATCCATATCAGCTGAAGGCAGCCACTATGGAAGGTCCGGGAAATTTTTTAATTACCTATATAGACACCCAAATATGGAATGAAATACCAATGCACATTTGTGAACTTAAACATAGATACTCTTTTAAAATTACTACATTAAATGGTTGTAACTTCTGTCACAATTTGATTTTTATCTATGTCATGTTATTAGTATTAATGTAGTGTTTGTTTAAATTCATATATTACTGTACTTTGTTTTTTATAGGATTATGTACCCAATAGGCATGTAGTTGCCTCTTTTCAACCCAACTATATCTAAAAATGTATTTATCATCATTGTAAATGTAAAAAGAAAAAATATTTTGTTTTGGATAATAAAGAGTCATTATTTAAGATTGCTCAATGTTAGTGGTAGACTTGCCACAAGTCCCTTATTTTTTTCATTTTGGACAGCGCCACCAACGAACAAGTTAAGTTAGAGACGAAGTCCGAAAAAAAGAAATGGAAAGTATAGGACGCAATAAAGAGCGAGTAACCAAAAATTAGGGCCTGGAAACCAGGCAATGTTAATGTTAGTGGCATAAGAGTAAGGGTCCACATCCCCAAAAATAGCTTGCACCCCTCAGTTATTCCCGACTGTACTACCCTATACCTTAGTACCACTGTTTTGAATCTGTATAATTCAAATTTTATTGTTATTACTATTATAAGCTTTTTACTATTGATAAGACAGAGAAAAGACATTTATTTTTTGTCATTAACTTATCTGCTATTAATTTATTCATTCATGAATAATTATTTTCTACATATTCGACATAATAAATGAAAAAATAACATTCAACAACAATAATAATATACTAACATAATTCAATGAACTTAAATGATAATAATACTGATTATAATCAAACTTCTGATCACTGTCCGGATGCAAATGTTTATCTTACATTTACCCACATAATAAACGAAAAACTTTTTTATAAGAGTACTTTAGCAATTAATAAATTCAAACAATTACTGTTGCTATTTCAAAAAACATTTCACCAAATAATAAATAAAAAATGCTCAAATTTTATAAAAACCATAGCTTAATGATAAAATTCATACAATTCATCATCATTAGCCATTGTCAACTCAAGAGAGAATAAAGTTCTCTCCAAAATGACATCGACAGAATAAGTTTCTTTCTTTTCTTTGTTATTTATAATTAAAAAAACATGAAAGTTTCTACTTTGTACTTTGGTCTTCTAATGTAGGTCACAATCGGTGACCCAGAACTAGTAGTAGTCATGGATATGTTTAGTATGGTGAAAACATACAGTGGTGAATAGTGTAAATGTATAACAGTAAATGTTATGATGTGAGAAAAATGGCAAAGAAAGGTAGTGTGATGGTTCAAATATGTTCCTATACTAATTTCAGCACCCTTCGTAGATTTTTATAGTTTAGGTAAATCCTTGTGATCATAAAGCAATCATAGAAAATCACAGCGAGTCCCACTCACATTTCAGAATCACTGGTAAATATGTCCACACTTAAGCGACTTAGGCAAACCTCTTTCAAAAACATCAATATTTGTGTCTTTTGGAGAATTAGCAAGACAATTTTTAGACTATAAACATTATTTGACATTACTTGTATATGCAGAAGCACTCGGAAGAAGCCATGCATTTTCCTATGAGCATTGCTCCCTGTGTTTTTTTTGTCATGTGACTGTGTTTTTTTTTGTCATGTGACTGACAGCCAACGGGGTCTAGTACTGTGTTTTTTTTGTCATGTGACTGACAGCCAACGGTGTCTAGTAATGTGTTATTTCACCAGTGTGTCTTAGAGTAATTGGTCTATCAAGAAAGTGCTGCAATTTCATAATGCCCTTCTATATCATAATGTCCTTATATATAAAAAGTTATAAAAGTACTATAATTAAAGCTTAAATACATTTGATAAAAATTTAGTTAAATTCACTTATACAGTTTATGCTGAAAACCCTTTTAATTTAAAGGGGTTTTTCGGCATAAAATAAGCCCCATGCTTGATCTCCCGTCTCGACACGTCCCAACTTTTCTGCCCATCCATCTACAATATAGTTGTAGTCAGCTTCAGAAAAATCCTGTAAATATTTAAAGATGGTACAAATTATTTGGCTTAAAAATACTCTCAAAATAAAAATATTTATTGCATTGTAGTTAAGATTTTTATGTGTACAGTATATGAATACACAAATGGCAGTATTCCACATTTAATGTTATGTCATCCGAAAATAATTAATTGAATTGTTTTGACAGTGGATCTCTCCAAGTCAGAAGATTGTTGCATAAATAATAAATAAATAAGAAACATGAATTATTTTTACAGTGCTCTTCTAATTGAAAAATTTTTACTGGTAATTTTGTCCTTATAAAGTCCACTGATTGCGCAGCGTAAGGCTTTAACCATTATGGGGGGGGGGGAGTTTAATGATTTAAAAAAAAGATGACACATACCATCACAGCCTCACTGGGATGATGCTCATTTATTGGAAAAAGACCAGCCTAGGCTTACAGCCTGAGGGTTTTAATTACTAACACACAACTTTTACCAGGTGACTGTGTATTTTTACTGTTAAAATTGATGGCTAAACCGGCTTTGACAGAACACTGTTTAGTTTGCTTTACAAAACATTTTTTTTTCAATTTATAAAAAATAGGCATAGCATCTTGCCCCCTGGATAACATGACAACTTTCACGTCAAACATATCTCATGTAAAACATAATAAATTATACCCACATTTTAAACTATGTTTATTGAGTATGAAGCTTACCTTTATAAAATCTTGCTTGTTCGCCTCTGTCTGAGCTCGCTCTTGTTTTAGAATACTAGCAAACTGTTTGGATCGATCTTCAGCTTTAACATTAACAAATCCATCTTCTTCCAACATCTATAGGAAAGTAAGAAAGCTGAAGTTATGACCATTAAAATTTTAAATGCATGTACATTTGATTAACTCTGCCAATGCCGGTCCCAAGCCCCAATGAAAAAAGAGGAGGGTTGGGCGAGGGGCTAGCTACCCCTCACTGTAAAAAGAGCTTATGCTACAGAAACGTCGATGAAAAAAACTAGAGAACCTATCCTGGAAGAGGAAGGATCCTTGTCCCGAAGAATTATGGCGCCATGCTGTGAAAGCCGGGATCCGGAAGCTGTCTGGCAGAATTCCCTTCTCTCAACCAAGAACCTTATTACCATTGGTACATGGAACGTGAGGACTATGTACCAAGCGGGTAAAACAGAGCAAGTAGTGGTGGAAATGTTTAACTACAGCCTCTCATTGCTAGGAATTAGCGAAACAAGATGGACGCAGTCCGGACAGATGAATTTGATGAATGGAGAACTACTACTTTATTCAGGACATGAACAGGACAATGTCCCACATACTGAAGGGGTTGCAATCATATTATCCAAGGAGGCTAAAAGGACATTGACTGGATGGGAAGCACATGGATCTAGAATTATTAGTGCAGTTTTCAGAACACAAGAGAAAAAGATCAAGTTTAATATCATCCAATGCTACGCCCCAACAAATGAAAGCGAGGAGAAGTTAAAGAAGAGTTTTATGGAAGATTACAGAGTATCCTGGACAATTGCTCAGAGAAGGATGTCCTTTTCCTCATGGGAGATTTCAATGCAAAGATTGGAAAGATCAACACTGGGTATGAAGGAATAATGGGAAGGCAAGGAATTGGGGAAGTGAATGAAAATGGAGAAAAGTTTTTAGACACCTGTGCACTTAATAACTTGGTAATAGGAGGAAGTATTTTCCAACACAAGAGGATCCACAAAGCGACCTGGATATCGCCCGACCACATTACGGAAAACCAAATAGACCATATATGTATTACAAAGAAATTCAGAAAATCACTACAGGATGTGCAAGTTTCTAGAGGAGCAGATATATCATCAGACCACCATCTACTGATCGCAAAAATAAGGCTTAAACTGAAAAACTGTAGAGAGCGGAAGGTGAATAGGAAAACATACAATGTAGGGATTCTGAAAGATATAGAGGTGAGACAGCAGATTGGATTGAACCTTTACAACTGGTTTCAAATACTACAGGACCTACATATAGAGGAAAATTCTTTTGAGGAATAGTGGCACAATATTAAAGAGACACTCACTTCAACTTGAAATAACTCTATGACACCACTAAAAAGTTGATAGGAAAATACAGTAAATCCGAACGGCCTGTGAAAGATAAACATGGAAACACTATAATGGAGAAAAGAAAACAGTTAGACAGATGGGCAGAGCATTTCGAAGAACTACTTAATAAACCACCCCCTACAAACCTCCCAATTATAGAACCAACAGAAACAGACTGGTCATTAACTGTGATAGACCCAGTAAACAGGAGATCAAGAAGGCAATATTACAACAAAAAAACGGGAAATCTACAGGACTGGATGGTATTGCTGCGGAAGCACTCAAGGCAAACCCTGACACTACTGTGGAGCTAATATATCCACTATTTGGTAGGATTTGGGAAGAAGAGGAAGTTCCCCTAGACTGGAAAGAGGGCTATATTATCAAGCTTCCCAAAAAGGGAGACCTGAGCAACTGTTCCGACTACAGAGGAATAACCCTCGTCAGTGCCAGGAAAAGTCTTTAACAGACTTATCCTAGAAAGATGCAATAGACCCTCAGCTAAGAGAGCAACAAGCAGGTTTCCGTAAGAACAGGTCGTGTGCTGACCAGATTACAACCCTCCGTATTATAGTGGAACAATCCTTGGAATGGAACTCGCCAGTATACATACACTTTATAGACTACGAAAAAGCTTTCGACAGTTTAAACAGGGAGACACTTTGGAAATTATTAGAAACATTATGGGGTGCCCACAAATATCGTAAACATAATTAGGAACAGCTATGACGGCTGGAGCTGCAGTGTGATGCATGAAGGAATGGTAACCAGGAAATTTGAAGTCAAGACGAGAGTCAGGCAAGGTTGCCTGCTGTCCCCATTCCTCTTTCTCCTAGTCATTGATTGGATCATGAAAACATCTGCAGATCCGAGGAGAAATGGGCTCCAGTGGACCTTGTGGAAACAACTTGACGACTGGACTTTACGGACGATTTGGCACTCTTGTCCAATAACGGATACCAGATGCAAGATAAGACCTCAACCATTGCAGATATGTCTTGTTCAGTGGGCCTCAACATCCATAAGGGAAAAACAAAAATTATGAAAATAAATACATCCAGTAATGCACCGGTCACTCTGCAAGGACATACGTTAGAAGTTGAGTCCTTTACATACCTTGAAAGTATTATCAATAAGCATGGTGGCTCAGATGCGGATGTCAGAGCAACGATTGGAAAAGCTAGAACAACACTCCTACAGCTAACATATGGAACTCAAAGGTTTTATCACAAAAAACAAAAATAAGATTGTTCAACTCAAATGTTAAATCAATTCTACTTTATGGAGCCGAATCATGGAGAACGACTAAGGAAATCATTAATAAAATTCAGACGTTCATCAACAACTGTCTAAGAAAAATTTTTAAAATACATTGGCCCGAGAAAATCAGTAATGTGGATTTATGGGATAGAAAAAACAACATCAAGTAAAAAACGATATGGTCATGGGTTGGACACACCTTAAGAAAACCTACATCCAGCATCACCAGACAGGCTCTTACATGGAACCCGCAAGGTAAACGGAGCAGAGCACTTCCAAAAAACACCTGCCGAAGAGACCTACGAGCAGACATCAGGAGGACGGGCTATACCTGGAGAGAACTGGAGGTGAAAGCCAAGGAGAGAGGACTCTGGAGAGAAATCATCGACGTCCTCTACCCCTTGGGGTGATGGGCTTAAGTAAGTAAGTACATTTGATTGGAGACAAATATTCTGTCAGTTGGACTACCTACCTTGCCGTACCGTTGTACTGTATACAAAACGTAACCCCGCTGAGCAACATACGACTTGAATTTCTCGGAATGCTCACAATCGCCATGGCAGTAATCGGATATTAACAGCTTACCACCAGGTTTCAACCACCTCTGTAAGATTGCGATGCCCAAATATTATTATAGTATATGATAAAAATAATTCATGAAAAAATTCTAAATCCCCTTACCCCTTCCCCTACACTGTGTACTTTGTAAATGACAGTTGTATGAAGTCTGTGCACTAAAAGCTTTTCAAATCATTACCAAAAACTTCTTGAAAACTGCAGGTTTGTCAGCTATATGAAGCAACGTATCTCTGCTGTAAACAACGTCAAAACTCTCCGATCCAAACTCCACCGTTGTGACATCACATATTTGGAACTGGACCTGTAAGTGTAAAGCAAGTGACAATTTGGGCAAATAAATGCACAAATTTAATTCACAGCTATCATAAAAAGCAGGAGTTAAAAATGTCACCTAATGTGACATTTTCATAGCGGTAATGATCATAATCCATGGAGGCCAAAGAAATCTGAAACAACGAGTGACCTACGACCTTGGTCAGGGTCCTGGAATAAAAACCCCTGTTGGGATTTATGAGGAGGGATTTTATGGTTTAGGATGACCCAAAATTGTACATTTATGGATTGACAATCATAATAAATTTGTTTGGTTCAGCAAATTAATATTTTTAGTCAGACAACCTCATTGTAGTGTCGGACGACAGGGGCTCATGCTCGTCTGACAGGGAAAATAACTCCCTTGAAACCCCACTGGTATTGCACACTGATAAGAATATTAGAGTGCTCTCTAAATAAATTGATTTTCAAAACTAGTATTTTTTCCACCTTTACGTAAAATTTCTTACCTTAGTGTCTGCAGGCGATCGCTCCATGGCAATCTCAACCATGTTAGCTGATAAATCTATACCAAGGACAGCGGCGCCATACTTCTATCAGAAATATATTATATAATATTAATTATTATTTAAATATACCATAACTTTCCTTATTTTGAGTTACTGACTGTATTACATAATTTAATCTCAATTTTTTTATTAAGCTCTATAGACTGAAATTTGCCAAATGCTTAATTTTTTTTTTAACAAAACAAAATTGGTTAAAAAACATGGGTTATTTACCCCATTTCATCACTCATCATGGAAATTTAGTTCCACTGTGTATTTTTAGTTCCATTCGTGCATTTTCTTTCCATTTGTTTTTGCCCACTTCATCAGGCCTAGTATACGATAAACGATCAACCTAATACAATCTTTTGATTGGTTAAAGGGACACTGGACTTTTCTATTTAGAAAAAGGGTAGATTTTTTCATAAAATATCAAATGACAAGAATCTCCATTCAGAAAGAAGGTAAACTTTTTTCATAAAACATCAAATGACAAAAATCTATTTTAGGTGTGTTATAAAACAAACAATTAAATTTTTTATTTGCGCAATGGAAAGAATATTTTTATTCGTTGAAAGATTGACTGTTCAATTCAACTTAGCTCCACCTTGTCAAATGAAACAGTCAATCTTTCAACTCATGAAAATATTCTTCCCATTGCGTTAATAAACATTTATTATTTGTATAACAATAGCTATAGTAGCTATCGCAAGATTAGGAGCTTATTACAGGTTTTATGTTTTTTATGGTATAAGATATATCACCTGTTCTATGTAAAAATCCCCTCCACCAATTCCTGAGCCAACATCCAATACTTTCTGACCGGGTTTTAAATCCAACATGGCAACAAACTCCTAAGAAGGTAAATATAAGTAAAATACATTAACATTCAACTGCAGTGTGGAGCTGTAAATTTGAGGTCATAAAACAGCACAAGGAAAGTTCAGGCTGGTGATGTAACATTGATATTTTATATATACCCAAATGAAAAATCTCCATTATTTTTTGTGGGTAAGTTCTTTTAGAAATCTGGCTTATATATAGATTCATCCAGAACTGTAATTACTCATAAAATTCAATATATATTATGGTAGGTCAATCATGGTGTCATCATTTTTATAATCAATGTTATTCTTTATACATTAATGATTCTTTATACAAAATTTCCCATTTAGTGTATAGAATATGACTATACTAATTGCTTATTCATTATTGCTATCAGTTTTATCTCACCTCAGTAGTGTCTTTTCCACCTGTACTGACAAAACCAGGTCCAAAAATCCTCTCATACCTTAAGATACCATTCTGAGTGTACTGTTGGTTGTCTAGAAACTGCTGGAAAGTATTGTAACCATGTTGACTACTGGTAGCTGTTCTGAAAGCTTTCTCCAATAACCAGACACATTGATGATGGTTCTTCTTTAACTAAAATATAATTATTTAATTACAAATGTTTAATAATTAAAATAAAATAAAATGTATTATTCAATCAATAACAGATTATATATACAATTGATTAATTTTTACCCAAAAAAAATCTATTCATAAAAAATATATTTTTTAAAAGCTGAATACCTCAATATAGCTTTTCACATTCCTACAGTAAAGGATATCTAAACCATGTGGTGGAGTTCCTGTCTTCGCAAGTTGAAACATAGCACAGTAGACCGACGGTGTACGGTAGTTGGTGGGGTTGAAATCTCGCTTTTTGTCGCCTGTTATTTGTAAAATAAACTGATTTTCTTTTATCCAATCAAAAACAAGGATACAGCAACCCTATATTGTATTTTATTATTAATATTTTTATTTTTGTAATGTCTTTTTACATATTATTAATACAGTACATATATTATTATTACAGTGAGGATTTGTACCTGATTTTCTAAAACAAGATTCCCTGAAAAAAACATTGCCTCCTGGTTTTGTCCACTTAACTATTTTGATTAGAAGGTCATTCACTTCATCATCACTGAGGTACATTAGCAACCAATTACTGAAAACAACATCAAAGCTAAAAAAAGAAGAGAATGCATGGTAAAAAATTTAATGTAGGAAAATGTAGGTAGTAATGTAATGTAGTGCTTTATATGAAGTCTCAAAGCACTTAGTGTGGACTAGCTTGTATGATCACTTGCTCCTTACCTAAGAGTTTCTTTGTGTCTCAGCTACCCATGGGTACCAGATATCTCTTTTCTGTGCACAACGGGGGGTTGTACATAGTAGTTACCCCCCAACTTGCCTCGAAAGATGTACTGGGTTCATTTATGTACACATGAGCCAAATTTTGTACCTTGGGCCTACGGTTTATAGTCCTTATCCGAAAGGACTTGTTCCACCACTCGAACCATAGGCAAACGTGGAGTTCGAACCAGCAATGATATTATGGTCATTGTACTCGCCACAGGGGCACATTATGAAAACAGAACCCTGCGGGTGGGTATGTTCCTTTGTGCGCAAAAAATAATCGCAAATTTGCAAAACTGCGATAACTAATAGTTTGTATGTTTTGAATAACAATTGTGTAAAGTATTATTACTTTAGGAGGAGCACATTACAAAAAAATATTGGCAATGCTAGTAAAGGGAATTTAGGTGAATATAAGTTATTTCGAACCATACCTTTCTGGTTCAAAATCCTGACTGGTAACATCTGCTGTGAGAAACGTGATGTTTTTCATATGACCATTTATTTCTTTGTTCTTGAGGACAAACGATTCCATAAAATCTAGGCTTGTCACATGATTAGCATCCAAAGCCAGCTTACCAGTAAACCTCCTGTTTAAAAAATAAAAAATGGAAGAAATTAATAAAACTAATCTGTAATAATTAAAGCCCCTTTCCCAGCAAAATTTCACTAAAAAAGTATAATTATTATAAACCATGGAAAAATATTGGCCATTGGCGTAGTTTTACGCCAAAGGATTGAAAAAAATGAGAAATAGAGACTATTTCTCATAGGAGATTACCATTTTCTCCACGAATTCTTTGTTACTAGGCAAATTCAGAGGTTGAATATCGCATTCGCTGGAATGCTCTCCCTTTTTTGTATACTTTATAAAGTGCTCCCTCACTAATGAGATTAGTTTTTGTACATTACACCTCGCAAGCTGCGGTCGATCGAGTAGGCCAGAGATATGTTTGTTTAATTGTCAAAATCTCGGTGAGAATCTTCACCAAATTTGAAATAATTCCAATGAAATATTATATTTCACAAGTGTCAATACAACAATGGAAATATCATGTCAGCCGTTTTTATTTCTGATAAAAGAACCTAAATTGAGGTAAGGCTACTGAAATTTTGCCGGAAATGGGGCTTTAACAATCAATCAATCTGCACTAATACAAAGATGACAAAGTGGTGCTAATTACTCAAAGCTCAAAAGTATGGGTGGGGTGATTGGATGAATGGTTCTAATATTTTCGAGGGGTGTTCTGGAAGAGAACAATGGAAAAGGTCTGCTTATTCAGGGAGTTGGTTTATTAAAGCATGGACAAAGTATATCAAAACAAGCATCCACAACAAAGACAATCACAAATCAAATATCCAACAGTGATAAAAATATATAAATAAAGCATTAACCAATAAACTGATTTCACATAATATCACTTTGAAATTAATGGTCATATGTTTGTTTACACTTTACACATACACACACACACACCCACATGTCTATACGGCAAACATATACAAGTTTTTTTATCATTGTGTCCTTGACCTTTGACACTATGACCCTTCAGAATTTAGTCACTTCCACATCTTTGGTAAAGACATTGTGGTCATATTTAACAAATTTCTAATAAAAACTGTTTCAAAAATTCTTTTTCTGTTGATTATGACTTTACCTTTAATCCTTACCCTTCAACATTCAAATACTTTGAGATCTTTGGTCAAGTTTGACAAGTTTGTGATTAAAACTATGGGCTGTAGACAAATTAATAAAAAAATAGTTTGTTGATTGTGACCTTGACCTTTGACCTTCAAAGTTTAATCAGCTTTAGATCTTAGGTAAAGCATGGGTAAAGGAACATTGTAGACAAGTTTGATGAATTTCTGATAAAAGCTATGGGCTCTAGGCTGTTCACAACAGATAAGTAAGTAAATGAATAAACGGGCAAAAACATAACCTCCTGCCAACTTCATTGGCAGAAGTAAAAAAAACATTTACAATTACATGTTTTATCATGATTTATACAAATTTTCTATAATTCCAGATGGAATACAATAAAGAAAAATATACACATTATTGTATTTATATGGATAATTGTAACACAATCAAAATGTAAAAAATAAAATGTATTTATATATATTTAATGTAGAAATATACACTGGCCACCTAGGGTAGTGTTGTCTCTCAATTGGCCCTCCTTTCGACCTCCCTTTCAGACATCTATGGATGCGCCCCAGCAAAGTTGGTGCGGGGGACTTGATGATTAAATGAGGGGGACTTGATTAAATGAGGGGGTGCCAGGTTGCAAAATAAGGTGATATGAGGTGATTTTTAACTACTTGAGCATGATTAGTTTGCTTCAGACCTTTTCAATGGTCACGTGGGTGAATGGGGAGGGGACAAGCTTTTTTGGGGAATCCCCCTGCCCACCACTAGATATGCCACTGGAAATACATTTATACAGTTTTGTACTTACCCAATTCCACTTCCTAATTCCAGGACATTTTTCCCTTTAACATCACACATCAGATTAAGTATCTCAATTTCTTCAACCTGACTGATCTGTTTAGCTTGCGAGTCCAGAAACATCTCCTCCACAGACGCCTCTTGGGAATGCTGCTGCCAAAATGCAGACATTTCTTCTCTGGTTCCATCTCCCTCTATTAATCAAACATTTTTTTAAACACTCAACTGTTTATTTTATTCTTATCTCATCAGTATAAATAAAAATCAGGAATTTGGGAAAATTATTCTAACTGTTGGATGCCATCGGCATTGTTGAGCCAGATGCTGCCCTCGGAGCTACCGAGTACCTCGGCATCTAACCGTTTACTTGGGGGAGAGGCAAGATTCAATGTTCTTCAATGAACAATGATACAACTAACTGATTGCTTCGGACAGGGATCCAGCAGATTTCACACTTGGTTAGTCATATTTTGTCTGCTTTGGCCATATCCCCTGTGCCTGCGTGTCGGACGGAGGGGTCCAAACCAAGGCGATGACGGAGCCTCGGTCAACGGCTCGAAATAAAAAATCAATTTTAGGGTTCATGGGAAGAGTTTTTATGGCTTAATTTGGTCCTAATTTGGTCCTAATTTGCAAATAGCGTTATTTGGATAGGCAAATTTAATGATATTTTAAAATTATTTTTGGTCCGACAACCTAGTCGCTCTTCAGATACCAGGGGGTTCAGGCCTGTCCAAATCAGTTTGGCCGGAAAAATGAACATTGTAAGATTTGCCAACAAATTTAATTGCTCCCATCATGTCTGTCTGTCATTTCAAGGCCACTGGCCACTTAAAAACAATGCATTTAACATTTTTACATTGTACTAAATACACTAAGCATTTAAAAAAAAAAATGGATGCAGCATTACCTGTTACTGTGTGTTGTGATACATTATAATATCTCCGGTTTGTTGTCGGAAAAATATTTATTAGAAGAAATTGGTTTTACTAAAAATATAAGAACGGTCATGCAGCAGCTTGAGTCAATTTCGTTATCTCGTTCGAGAATCAGTTCACCGAGTAAAATTTCTCTTTCCCGACCAAAACAAACCAACCCAAGCAGACTCTATCTGTAGTCGCATGCAGTCTGCCAATTCAGTCACAACCAACCGCTGATTATGTGACTGGAACCAAGGAGATGTAAACAATTATTTTTTACATCTCCCTGCTGGAACCGACCTCAATCGTAGTTAGTCTGCCACGTTGCTAAATGATATACAGTATTTAACTCGTATTTGTCGTTAATTAAGTACCATGTTCTTGGCTTACGGAGGCGGTTAATGTACAGTATGATGAGTAGGCCTAGGCTTTTTCCCCTTGGCCGACAAAGATAGGACTCCTGCACCCATAACCAGAGAGTTCCTATACTTAATTAAGAAAAGAATAAGCTTACTATTGTCACACACTGCCATGGTAAACCTTGATCGCTTTGTGGTCAGTCTGAGTGCTCAACTAAACCCCAGTTAAAGCATTATGGTTATGAAATGATTACACATCTGTACTGTATCAGTGTAGTATGTCACATGTTCATCATACGATGGCCAACAAGGGACACACTACAAACCAAAAGAAATGTTGCAAACAAAAGTAGTGGACCTTGACATTAATCAACAGTACAAACACAATACAGTAACATGTTTTAGAGGCGTGCTGCTATGCTAGCCGAAAGGTCCACTGATTACGGAAGCTTAAAGTGGAATTTTTGGAATTCGTCTTTCCAAGATACGTTATCTTGGAATTCCGTCTTTCTAAAAGACATACTTCGAATTCCGTCTTTCCAAGATCAATTATCTCGGAAAGATTTCTTTCCAAGATAAATTATTTCGGAGTGTCGTCTTTCCGGGAAAATTATCGTCTTAATAAGTGTTTATTCCATGTTTCCAAGATAATTATTTTGGAAACTCGGAAGGTCACTTTAAGCTTCCGTAATTGATTAATCTTGGAAAATAGTGTACAGGCCTAATACATACTCCAAATATCGTATCGATGCACGCCATCGTGTCGTGATTTAATATTTCGACAATAATTATGTCATCATCAGGAATAAGGATACCGGGCCTATTGTTCATTCCGGTCCTACTAAAGTTTGCATATCTCTAGCAAGGAATAAAAGGCTGTGGGAGTTTCTCGGATATTATATAGGATAGGCCTATTCTTTATTTGGAAACTACGAAAGTGGCACTCGTACGTATCGGTGCGTCCAAAGAAAATAAACGACATGCATAATGTTTAAAAAAACTCCCTATTCAACCAATGCACTGAGACAAAAACCGATCACATTTTTTAGACTGCATACCCTGAACTACCATGAGGCCCACCCTAATTTTCATTTACCAACCGTCTCGCATCGTGCGGGGGACGGTCATTTTTAAGTGATTTTGGATGAAACACGCATTTTGCAGGGTACTGGATATTTCGCCGAATGCCAGTTTGCCGACGGACGTTTGGCCGACAGGTAGTAGTTGACCGAAAGAAAATTCACCGACACCCGGAATTCGCCGAAATCGAATTCGCAGACTGGACGATTCGCCGACAGCCAATTTGCCGACAACCAATTCGTCGACAGACATTTCACCGACAACCAATTCGCCGACAGACTTTTCGCTGACAATTTATTTTTGTGATGTGATTGATGATTCTTCGTCATACAAGGACATTTTGCCGAATGCCAGTTTGCCGACGGACGTTTGGCCGACAGACACTTGACAAAAAGAACATTCACCGACACCGGAATTCGCCGAAATCGAATTCACCGACTAGTTATTCATACATGCAGACACACTTTCAATATATTAATCATGCAACAAGATTCTGTCTTCAGGCCTATAATAAACACACGTTCATGTATATTTTTATTAAATATTACATAAGAAAATCCTAAGCGATTGTAATAACTAAACCAATATAAAGGGAATTTTTTTTAAATTGCTACAAATTGATATAAAAAGTATAAAAAAGACAGGATAGAAGATACCAGGTGTGAATTTACTGCAAATTTAAGGGAAAAATGAAATGTACACAATAAACTTACCCCACATTATTACGGCCCTTTCATTATTATAAAGGATAGTAATACGTTACTAGAATAGAATAATTATTTCACGATTTAAACAGTGGCCTACCGGTACTAATTCTTCTTATCATGGACTTTCAGCTCTATCACAGTATGGAAGTTTCAAATTCAATGCTCAAAACATAATTTAACATATTTGATATCTGTAAGCTGTGCACAACATTCGGTACTAGAAAGGTAACCGAAAAATAAGCATCTAATTATGTCACATCCATCTATTAACATGTTAAAAAAGTGTCAGCGACTTCGCTGTCGGCAAACTGGCTGTCGGCAAACCACCCAAAATGTGGTGTCGGGCAAAATCTCGTGTGGGCGAATGGTATTTCGGTCGATAGTCTATAGGCCAAATGTCTGTCGGTGAAACGTACGTCAGGCCACGAAAATTAATCTTCTAAATATGCCACCTGGTGGCACATACATCCATTAACATGTTCACATTTTCGGCTGTCGGTGTATCGTCCTGTCGGCAAACTGGCATTCGGTTAAATGGGCGGTCGATAGTCTGTATGTCGAATGTCTTTCGGCCAAATGTCTGTTGGTGAAACGTCCGGCCACGACAAAATGTCGGCGAATTGTCTGTCGGCAAATTGGCTGTCGGCGTATCGTCCTGTCGGCAAACTGGCATTCGGCGAAATGGTATTTCGGTCGATAGTCTGTCGGCCAAATGTCTGTCGGCCAAATGTCTGTCGGTGAAACGTCCGGCCACGATTTTGCAGAAACACGTAGGCCTACATGCGTGATCTTAAAGTTGTCGCGCGCGCATTTAGCACAAGGTCTATGCGTGATATAGTCCCGGATATATGCCGTACATGGTTTCTGAGGCTACCGAACCCAATGCCGTAGCCAGCTGTTGGGACAGTCCCACACAATTTTTCTAATGTACAGAAGGTCGATCAATATCATTTTGTAAAAGTTAAAAAAAAATATTTCTGATTGGCTCATCAGCAAAACGGAGCAACAGTACAGTTAAGGTCAGAGCTCGGCATGTCGTTGATATAGCCTACAGAAAACAATAAGGGGCCGAGCCGGCCTTGTGGCACACCAGATAAGACAGATTGCCAGTCAATAACAACGCGTTGTTTTCTATTGATGAGATAAGCATTGAAGCAGTTGAGAAGTTTTCCGTTAATTCCAAATGTATTAATTTTACGGATAAGGAGTTTATGTGAAACGCTATCAAATGATTTAGCATATCGATTTGTCCAGATCGGTCAAACTCGCTGCTAATGACGTAAAAAACGGATAAAAGTTAGTTAGGTGACAGTAGATTGCCCCTTGATAAAGCCATCTTGAAGGGAGTAAATTTTATCTTTAAGAACAGGGAACGTGATATTAAAAATTTCCCTTTCCATAATGTTGCTGCACGTGCAAAGCAATGTAATATCGTAGGTCTACAATTTCAGTAGCGGATCCGGGGGGGGGGGGTCTACAATTTCAGTAGGGG
>NW_022737632.1:395639-397870 GCF_011630105.1 Anneissia japonica
TTGGGGTCTACAATTTCAGTAGCGGATCCAGGGGGGTGTAATCCCCCCGTCAGTCAAGCCGAAAAATTAAAAAAAGAGGGAGTAAAATGTTAAAGAGAGGAAAGAGGAAAAAAAAAGAGTGCACCCATGAGTTCAGTGGCGATCAGCAGTGGGTGAAAGGAGAGGTCGGTTATTTACCACTTATTTACACCAACCATGGTGGGGCTGAGGTGGGCGTGGCGGCGTGAACTTCTTCAACCCCAGTAAAAATGGCCCTGGTCAAAATGGCCTACTGCGTGATCATAACGTTGTCGCGCATTTAGCACAAGGTCTATGCGTGATATAGATCCGGATATATACTGTAGAAAACCAAACCATGTAATTATGATTGATTTAGTATATCAATAAGAAAATTAAATACACTCATAAGTACCTATTTTTGGTTAAAGTCTTGATTTTTTTCTGAAAAATACCTGCAAAATACACCACAAACCTCCAAAAACATCGTAAACCCCATCCAAAACATTTAAATATGATTGTAAAACTCTTTTTATCTAATAATAATAATAATAATAATAATAACAATAATTTGATGTTCAAATCAGCCTATTTTTGCGGGGCTTAGCAAGTTAAAGTTAAAAATTTCTTAAAAATTGCCATGTCGCTTCTCTGAAATTGGCCACAACTAAATTATTTTAGTATTAAAAAATGCATGATTTATGTTGATTTATTGATTAAATTGTTGATAATTTTTAATATTCAAATTTAAAAAAAAATAAAAAATGTTATTTAAAATTTTTTTTTATCTATAATTATGTTATTCCTACAAAAAGTAAAATATAAATGGCAATTTATTTGATGTTAGATTCTTTTAAAAAACTCAATTATTTCAGTTTAAAAACACATATAATGATTAAAAAAATTAGTTTTGATACAGAATTTTATCATTTGGGGCCATTTTTACCAGTGCAATTTAAACAGGGTCATTTTTTCCTACATTCCTTTACCAGTCTTAATAGAAAGGCATAATGGGGAGGCCAATTCAGCAGCACATTCTTTAAGAACCCGAGAAGAAACGTTATTGTTGAGGTACTTAAACATTAAATCAATTAAATCAATTTCGCTATCAGAATCATCTTCTTCGTGAATCTTATCGAGTTAAACCACTCAACTCCAGAGTAACTTCGAAGGAGTCTCTTCCTTGGTGGAGGTACGATTGGACCCGAATGATCACATCGAGCATTAGAGCTCTACATAAAGAACACAGGAGCGCCAACAGTTCAAGTGGAAAATAATAAATTAATGAAACTATTAATTTCATTTTATTCAGTGCTCAACCAACAAAGAGAATCCCCCACCAACAGATTGTGAGAAAAAACAAAACTATAAAAAGAAACACAATGTTACAAACTTCATAACTATAAGCTTTAAATGAAGATAAACTACATAAAAAAGTGACAATTTCATCTAAACAATTTAAATGTTTAAATGTAACTGCTATTCTTTTAAATAAAACTTTCTTTGTTATTTCAACTCGGCCAAAGTGGAAGGGGGGTGGGGGTAATGACATGAATTTAGTTTTTAGTGCGAGTACGACTGGCATGTTAAATGTAAACTAAGGTACAATTACAATCAAATAGAATTTAAACTTTTGTGCAAAACAACATAGGTTCTGCTTTTCACAAATTCGGCCAAATATAGTTTGGCTGTGACTTTTCAAACGCTACGTCCTGGCGAATTTTTATACGTCCAGATTTGAAGAAATCTGGCCGTCAAAACTTGGCACGCTGTTGTAGACTTGCCACAAGTCCTTATTATTTTTTTTTCATTCTGGACAGCGCCACCAACGAGCAAGTTAAGTTACAGCAAAGATCTTATAAACACAAGATAGCGTTCTCCGGGATTTACGCGTGCAAATCTGTAATAAGCAAAGATCTTATAAACACAAGATAGCGTTCTCCGCGATTTACGCGTGCAAATTCTGTAATAAGCATGAATGGCGCCCTCTTGCTAAATTGGAAACTTTTGACCTTTGACCGCTATGACCATACCGTGCTGTGATACCGTGCTGTGAGCGATTTTTTTTTCCGTACGAAACATTTACATGAAACTCCACTCAGGCCGTCTCGACTTTATCGACCCGAAAATCTCACATTGCAGAATTCAGGTCAAAAGGTCATCAACAACTTCTGATCTGATCTGAGAACGTCGCTGTCTAATTTTTAAAAATACATTGATGTTACCATGCTAAT
>NW_022737632.1:398147-416129 GCF_011630105.1 Anneissia japonica
ACTCGAGCGTCACGACATTGCGAAGTGTCTGCTCTTGTTCCTCGTATCGAACTTAGTCGAGTCAATCCGAGATGGCCCGAGTGAAGTTTCATGCAAATGTTTCGTACGGAAAAAAAAATCGCGAACAGGAACCATCTCAGATCCATGGCAACAGATAGGACGCCCTCTTCCAAAACTTATTACTTTTTCTCTTCGGTAATAGCGCATGACTGGCGCCCTCTTGCTAAATAGGAAACTTTTGAACCTTGACCGACGCTTCTATTTGTTACGCGTAAATCGCGGAGAACGCTATCTTGTGTTTATAAGATCTTTGAGTTACAGTCATAGAGCTATTATTCTTATTATATCTCTATGGTTACAGTGAAATCCGAAGAAATCAAATATGGGACGCCACTTACATAAGGTATGGCGCGCACTAAGCGCAATTAAAAATGAAAAACCAAAATTTGGTCCTGCAACCCAGGCTGTTAGCAGCATAAGAGTAAGGTAAAATAGCTTGTACCCCTCAGGTATTACCCAATGGGCATTTGCCGAGCCAAAAAAAATCACTCAAGTAGATGAAAATCACTTGTATATTGCTTTCCTCAACCAGCTCCCCTCGCTTGAAACCCCAACCTTTGTTCCCCATTCTGCTCCTTAGCCGTATGTATTTTTTTTTGGCCACTGAATACAGTACTATAAACATACACTGTACTAGCTTATACCTTAGTACCACTATTTTAAAATTGTATTATTTAAATATTTATTGTTAAAAATATTATTATAGGCCTTACTATTGATAGGACAGAGAAAAGACAATTTATAAATTACCTGTTAATTTATTCATTCATGAATAATTATTTTCTACATATGACATAATAAATGAAAAATAACATTCAACAACAATAATAATATACTAATATAATTCAATGAACTTAAATGATAATACTGATTATCAATCAATCTCAATAACTCTCTGGATGCAAATGTCTGTCCTGCATATAACCACATAATAAACGAAAAACTTTTTTGTAAGAGTACTTTAACAATAAAAAAAAACAACAAACAATTACTGTTGCTATTTCACAAATATTTCACCAAATAATAAATGAAAAATGCTCAAATTTCATAAAAACCATACTGTACCTCAATGATAAAATACACAATTCATTATCATAGCCAACTCAAGGGAGAATAAAGTTCTCTCCAAAATGACATTGATAGAATAAGGTTCTTTCTTTCCTTTGTTATTTATAATTCATGAAAGTTTCTACTCTGTACTTTGGTCTTCTAATGTAGGTCACAATCGGTGACCCAGAACTAGTAGTAGTCATGGATACGTTTAGTATGGTGAAAACATACAGTGGTGAATAATGTATATGTATAACAGTAAATGTTATGATGTGAGAAAAATGGCAAGGAAAGGCAGTGTGATGGTTCAAATATGTTCCTATACTAATTCCCGCACCCTTTGCAGATTTTAAGGTTATTCCATCATAAAGCAATCATAGAAAATCACAGCGAATCCCACTCGAATTACAGAATCACTGGTAAATCTGTTCACACTTAAGCACTCAGGCAAACTCTTTAAAATACATCAATTTGTATCTTTAGGAAAATTAGCAAAGATAAAATTCGGGACAATTTTTAGAGTACAAACATTATTCGACATTACTATACTGTATATGCAGCTGAAGCACTCAGAAGAAGCCATGCATTTTCCTATGAGCATTGCTCCGTGTTTTTTTTTTTAGTCATGTGACTCTGACGGCCAACGTCAGTGTCTAGTACTGTGTTATATCACAAATATGTCTTAATTGGTCTATCAAGAAAGTACTGTAATTTTTTTTATCTACATGCAAGTTAAAATATGATAGCAAATCATAATGCCCTTATATACAAAAAGTTATTAAAATACTATAATTAAAGCTTAAATATGTTTGATAAAAGATTAGTTAAATTCACTAATCACAGCTTATGCTGGAAACCCTTTTAATTTAAAGGGGTTTTTCGGCATAAAATAAGCCCCATGCTTGGTCTCCCATCTCAACATGTCCCAACTTGTCTGCCCATTCATCTACAATATAGTTGTAGTCAGCTTCAGAAAAATCCTGTAAATATTCAAAGATGGTATCAAATTATTTGGCTTAAAAATACTCCCAAAATAAAAATATTTATCGCATTGTAGTTAAGATTTTTATGTGTACAGTATATGAATATACAAATGGCAGTATTCCACATTTTATGTTATGTCATTCGAAAATGAAATCGAAATTTTAATTGAATTGTTTTGATAGAGGACCTCTCCAAATCAGAAGATTGGTGCATAAATAATAAACAAATAAGAAACACAAGTTATTTTTACAGTGCTTTTCTAATTAAAAAGTTTACTTGTAATTTTGTCCTTATAAAGTCCACTGATTGCGCAGCGTAAGACTTTAACCATTTTGGGTGGGGGTTTAATGATTTGAAAAAAAAAGACAACACATACAGTCACAGCCTAGGCCTAGACAGGGATGATATTCATTTATAGAAAAAAGACCAGCCTAGGATCCATCGGCCTGGGGTTTTTATTTACTGACACGTACCTTTTACCGTGTGGCTGCATATTTTTACTGTTAAAATTGATGGCCAAACTGGTTTTGAAAGAACACTATTTAGTTTGCCTTACAAAACATTATTTTTTTCTCAATGTATAAAAAATAGGCATAGCATCTTACACTCTAACCCTGGATAACATGACAACTTTCATGTCAAACACAATATCTCATGTAAAATATAATATAACCCACATTTTAAATTATATTTATTGAATATGAAACTTACTTTTATAAAATCTTGCTTGTTCGCCTCTGTCTGAGCTCGCTCTTGTTTTAGAATACTAGCAAACTGTTTGGATCGATCTTCAGCTTTAACATTAACAAATCCATCTTCTTCCAACATCTATAAAAAAGTAAGGAAGTTGAAGTCATATGACCATAAAAAGTACATTTGATTGGAAAAAAATATTCTGTCAGTTGAAATACCTACCTTGCCGTACCGTTGTACCGTATACAAAACGTAACCCCGCTGAGCAACATACGACTTGAATTTCTCAGAATGCTCACAATCGCCATGGCAGTAATCGGATATTAACAGCTTACCACCAGGTTTCAACCACCTCTGTAAAATTGCGATGCCAAAATATTATTATAGTATATGATAATAATAATTCAATATTCATAAAAAAATTCTAAATCCCCCTTACCCCTTCCCCTACTACACTGTGTACTTTGTAAATGAAAGTCTGCAAAAAAGCTTTTCAAATCATTACCATAAACTTCTTGAAAACTGCAGGTTTGTCAGCTATATGAAGCAACGTATCTCTGCTGTAAACAACGTCAAAACTCTCCGACCCAAACTCCACCGTTGTGACATCACATATTTGGAACTGTACCTGTAAGTGCAATGTAAGTGACAATTTGGGCAAATAAATGCACAAATTTAATTCAGACCTATCATAAAGCAGGAGTTCAAAATGTCAAATGTCACCTAATGTGACATTTTCATAGCAGTACAGTATTATCACAATCAAGGTGGCCAAAGAATTTTGTCGACAAGGGGTACAAATGTCTGATGGAATGGTCTGAAGCAACGGGTGGCCTACGACCATGGTCAGGGTCCTGGAATAAATTCCCCAGTGGGATTTATGAGGAGGGATTTTATGGTTTAGTATGACCCAAAATTGTACATTTATGGATTGACAATCATAATAATTGTTTATTTCAGCAAATTAATATTTTTAGTCAGACAACCTTATCGTGGTGTTGGACAACAGGGGGCCATGCTTACCAACAGGGGCTGGGGTGGGGGAATGCTCGTCTGACTGTGGAAATAGCTCCCTTGAACCTCCACTGGCATTACACACTGATAAGAATATCCAAGTGCTCTCTAAATAAATTAATTTTTAAAACTAGGATTTTTTCCACCTTTATGTAAAATTTCTTACCTTAGTGTCTGCAGGCGATCGCTCCATGGCAATCTCAACTATGTTAACTGATGAATCTATACCAAGAACATCAGCGCCATATTTCTATCAGAAATATATTATATAATTTTAATTATTATTTAAAATACAACATAACATTAATTATTTTTAGTTACTGACCATATTACATAATTTAATGTCAATTTTTTCATCAAGCTGTATTGATTGAAATTTGCCAAATACTAAATAATTTTTTTTTAACAAACAAATTCCTGTTGTTTATGCGGGAAATGAACAATAAACCAATTACCACAATGATGATCAAACATTCCTTTTAGAATAGATCTCTGTCATTGATTAGTGGATTTCGCATCATCTGACATTGGTTATTTACCCCATTTCGTCACTCATCATGGAAAATTAATTCCACTGTGCATTTTTAGTTGCATCCGTGCATTCTCTTTCCATCTGTTTTGCCCACTGCATGGGGCCTAGGATACGATAGACGATCAACCTAATACAATCTTTTGATTGTTTAAAGACACACTGGACTGTTCTTTTTAAAAAAGGGTTCATAAAATATCAAATGACAAGAATCTCCATTCAGAAAGAAGGTAGATTTTTTTCATACAATATCTAATGACAAGAATCTATTTTAGTTGTATTATAAAAAAAAGTAATGAATGTTTTTATTCGCACAATGGAAAGAATATTTTCATTCATTGAAAGATTAACCGTTCCATTCAACTCAGCTCCACCAGGTCGAATGGAACAGTCAATCTTTCAACTCATAAAAATATTCTTCCCATTGCGCTCATAAACATTTATTATTTGTATAACAATAGCTATAGTAGCTATCACAAGATTAGGAGCTTATTACAGGTTTTATGTTTTTTATGGTATAAGAAATATTACCTGTTCTATGTAAAAATCCCCTCCACCAATTCCTGAGCCAACATCCAATACTTTCTGACCTGGTTTTAAATCCAACATGGCAACAAACTCCTAAGAAGGTAAATATAAGCAGAGTTTAAGCTGGATAAAAACAATATTTAGCAAAGGGCTAACTCAGTATGAAAATAATTAGCCAAATAGAAAAAAACAAAAGAATATAAGTAATTAAGCTTTAATTCCATTAGCTTTTTTGAATGAAAATATTTAGCCAAATTCAGTTTTTATTAGGATTTGGCTATTTGGTTAATGACAGCTTAAACACTGATAAGTAAAATGCATTAACATTCAAATGTAGTGTGGAGCTGTAAATTTGAGGTCATGAAATTGCGCAAGGAAAGTTCAGGCTGGTGAGGTAACATTGATATTATACACCCAAGTGAAACATTTCCATTAGGCCCTACTTTTTCCTTTAGAAATCTGGCTTATACAGTATATAGATTCATCCAGAAGTATTCATTCAATATATATTATTGTAACTCAATCAATGTCGTTGTTCATGCATTAATGATTCTGTATAAATAAATTCCCATTTAGTGTATAGAATATGACTATACTAATTGCTTATTCATTATTGCTATTTTATCTCACCTCAGTAGTGTCTTTTCCACCTGTACTGACAAAACCAGGTCCAAAAATCCTCTCATACCTTAAGATACCATTCTGAGTGTACTGTTGGTTGTCTAGAAACTGCTGGAAAGTATTGTAACCATGTTGACTACTGGTAGTTGTTCTGAAAGCTTTCTCCAATAACCAGACACATTGATAATGGTTCTTCTTTAACTAAAATATAATTATATAACAAATGTTTAATAATTAAAATAAATTAAAATGTATTATCACCATGTATGATTATATATATATAATAATTGATTAATTCTTACCAAAAGAAATGTGTTTATTCATAAAAAATATATATTTGATATTACCTCCATAAAGCTTTTGAGGTTCCTACAGAAAAGGATATCTAAACCATGTGGTGGAGTTCCTGCCTTCGCAAGTTGAAACATAGCAGAGTAGACAGACGGTGTACGGTAGTTGGTGGGGTTGAAGTCTAGTTTACTGACACCTGATATTTGTGTACAACACGTAAAATAGACTGATTTACTTTTATCCAATCAAAAACAAGGATACAGCAACTCTATATTGTATTTCATTATTAATATTTTTTTTTGTTCTTTTTAATATCTTTTTATATATTATTAATACAGTACATACATTATTATTACAGTGAGGATCTGACATACCAGGTATTCTAAAACAAGATTCCCTGAAAAAAATATTGCCTCCTGGTTTTGTCCACTTAACTATTTTGATGAGAAGGTCATTCACTTCATCATCACTGAGGTACATTAGCAACCAATTACTGAAAACAACATCAAAGCTAAAAAAAGAAGAGAATACATGGTAAAAAATAAAATGTAGGAAACTGTAGGTAGTAATGTAATGTAGTGCTCAAGTCTTAAAGAACTTGTGGTGCGGACTAGCTTGTTATGATCACTTGCTACTCCCCTTAAGGGTCTCTTTGTGTCTTAGCTACCTGGTAAACCGGTAACATGTTATCTCTTGTTTGTGCACAATGGGTGTTGTACACCGATATACACCCTCATCTCGAAAGATGTACTGGGCTCATTTAAGTGCACATGAGTTAAACTGTGTATACTGGGCCTACAGTATAGTCCTTATCCGAGAAGACCTGTTCCACCACCAGAAGTTCAGAACCATTGGCGAGCGTGAAGTTAGAACCAGCAATGATATTATGGCTGTACGTTGCAGCGGCCCTGCCTTAACTGCTCGGCCATTGACTCGCCATAGGGACACATTACAAAACCAGAACCCTGCAAGTGGGTACGTTCCTTTGCGATAAAAATTACGATAAAGTAGTTTGTACCTTTTGAACAATAATTGTGTAAAATATTTCTTAGAGGAGCGCAATACAAAAAAACATATTGAAAATGCTAGTAAAGAGAATTTAGGTGAAGATCAATGATTCGAACCATACCTTTCTGGTTCAAAATCCTGACTAGTAACATCTGCTGTGAGGAACGTTATGTTTTTCATATGACCATTTATTTCCTTGCTCTTGAGGACAAACGATTCCATAAAATCTAGGCTTGTCACATGATTAGCATCCAAAGCCAGCTTACCAGTGTACCTCCTGTTAAAAAAATAACAAAATAGAAGAAATTAAGAAATAATTAACAATCAATCAATGTACATAAATACAAAGATGACAAAGTGGTGTTGATTACTCAAAGTTCAATAATATGGGTGAGGTGATGGATGATTCTATTATTTTTGAGGGGTGTTCTGGAAGAGAACAATGGAAATATTGTACAGTAGTCTGTTTATGAAGTTGGTTTATCAAAGCATATGGACGAAATATATCGAAACGAGTATTCACTACAACAAAGACAATCACAAATCAAATATCCAACAGTGACAAAATAAAAAAATAAATCATTAACGAACAGACAAAAATCAATCACTCAATCAATCAACTTCAATGAATCGGTATCTGTTATTCAGTATCATGTTCTTAAAAATCTTAAAACCTATTTATTACAGGATTGTTAACTTGCTTTATTTCCTCACTTTATACCTTGTTTAGCGAACCTACCGCCCGCCAAATATGATGACTTTGAATAAAAATTACATTTTATTTTTGGCTAATTAGCACGAAAAAATGGAAAATGTCTCTTATTAAATTTATCTTATAATTTTTTTCTTATTTTTTTTTATGCCCACTGCTGCATTGAAATCTCCAAAAAATAAGAATTGTTCATTTCTATTACTAATTATATAAATTTAAAACATTTAACCAACCTATTACTACAGTGTTTACATTCACCATTAAAATTTATTTTCATTTTCTCCTCCATCTGGATGTTTTGGCAAAACTATCTGCTTAATAATAATAAGAAAACAAAATTATATTTTTTTTCACCCTCCTCTGAAGGTCTTTAAACAACTAATTTTGCGAAAACAAGGTATAAAAAAATGTCTTAGCGGCACCTTTGATATATTTTGAATTGGCGCTATATAAATATTTGTTATTATTATTATTACTAATATTATTTACTAATATTATTTTTACTGAAATTTATTGTGAACATAACTGAAGTTTAAAATATAAGAAAAAACATAAACATTTACAATTACATGTTTTATCACGATTTATACAAATCCGTATCCGGATGGAATACGGAGAAAAATATACACATTATTGTATTTATATGGTATATACACAGTGAGTCTTGAAATGGGGGTCTCTTATACACATCTAGATGGGTGCAAACAAGGCAGATTTAGGAGGGCCAACCAGGCCCGGAAACCCCCCCCCCCACACCTGCAAAGCCGGACCACCTAGGGTAGTGTTGTCTCTCAATCAGCCCTCTTTTTGGACATTCATGGATCCACCCCTGGCAAAGGTGGTGTGGGGGTGCCAGGTTGCAAAATAAGGTGATATGAGGTGATTTTGAACTACTTGAGTGTGATTAGTTTGCTTCAGACATTTTCAGTGGTGGCGTAGGTGACTGGTAAGGGGACAAGCGCTTTTTTTGGGGCCTGCCCACCCCTAGATATGCCACTGGAAATATGTTTATACATTTTTGTACTTACCCAATTCCACTTCCTAATTCCAGGACATTTTTCTCTTTAACATCACACATCAGATTAAGTATCTCAATTTCTTCAACCTGACTGATCTCTTTAACTTGCGAATCCAGAAACATCTTCTCCAAAGTTGCCTCTTGGGAATGCTGCTGCCAAAATGCAGACATTTCTTCTCTGGTTCTATCTCCCTCTATTAATCAAACATTTTACTTTCATTAAAAACTCAACTAATTATTTTATTCTTATCTCAGTGTAAATACTACCAATTACCTTGGCATCTAACCGTTTACTTGGGGGAGAGGAAAGGTCCAATGTTCTCCAACGAATGAACGAACGAACGAACTGATTGCTTCGACAGGGGTCCAGCAGGTTTCATATTTTGTTTGCTTTGGCCATATCCCCTGTGCCGTCCCCTCTGCCACTGGAAAACTGAATCAAAATACAATTTAATTTGGACCACTACTCTCTGATACATGGTGGTGAGTAAGAAATTGTTTTAATTTAAAATATAAAAACGGTCATGCAGTGGCTTGAGTCATTTCGTTATCTCGTTCGAGAATCAAAACCGAGTAAAATTTCTCTTATCCTGCCCAAAACAACCCATCCAACCAAGCAGAATCTAGTAGTCGCATGCAGTCTTGCACATTCATTGTCACAACCAACCGCTGATTATGTGACGGAACTGGAACCAACCCCCACCGAGGTTTCGCCCCTGGATCCCAGGGGCCTGGCGAGTGGAGTTGAATAGCTTGGTGGTTAAGATGCTTGCCTTCCAATCCCAGGGTCATGAGTTCAATTCCTGTCAGTTGCAGGACTTTTTCTCACGACCAAAACAACTCTACTCCCTAAACCTCATATTGAGATTTAGTTTGTGTAAAGCATCATGTGTGTATGTTTGTCTTGTGTGTCGTGGACTGTTTTATGTGTACTGGGCCCTGAGAACAGTAATTTGTTACTGAAGAGGAAACCCAGTATAAATAACAAATACATAAATAAATAAACCACCCCCGTGTATAGTCACACATTTAAAATCTTTCAGATTGGTAACTAGCCTATGTGAAGTCGACTGGGTGACGTGGTTCGATCTACAAATTCTCATCGTAGTGTACCACGTTGCTAAATGACTACTCCTCGTATTGTCGTTAATTAAGTACCGGAGGATGCCTAGTTACGCGCGGTCTTACAGTACCATGATTTTCTTTAACTTAAGCAGGCGATGAATTTTGCAATATGATGATTGGGTCTAGGCCTTTCCCCCTTGGCCCACAATGATAGGTCCTGTACCAGTACCAATAACTAGGGAGTTCCTATACTAAGAAAAGAACAACAGAGAACAAGCTTACTATTGTCACACACTGCCATGGTAAACTTTCCTCGTTTGCGGCCCGTCTGTGCTCAAACTATACCTAACCTCGAATAAAGCCTGTTTTCCCCCAGTATTCGAATTTATTCGCGTGAAGTGAATCGACAGCGTCGGTTCCTTTCCTGGGATCTGATTGGTTGCGCATTTTTTCGCTTCGCAAAACTCCGATATATAGATGCGTGCTATGCTAATTACCGGTCCCTGACCATAGAGCTATTAAACAATATGATCAATATTCTTATTATATCTATATGTCCCTGACGCATTTCAAAGTTGGATGCATGAAACATGAATTTTGAAGAAATTAACACATGCGTGATCATAAATTGTGACCCAAGACCACAAAAGGGCTGTTAAAGCTGGTTTTCCACTAGGCGATTTTATTCTCGCGAATCAAAGCGTCGTTTTTCTTCCTGTGCTCTGATTGGTTGCGCATTTTTTCGCTTCGCAAAAACTCCGATAGGAATGTGAATGCGCATGCGCATTAACCGATTTCGATTCGCGCGGATAAATAATTAAGCCTAGTGCAAAACCAGCTTTTAAACGATCGTACGCTATCAAAATATTTTTTTAATGTAAATGAATAGAGCAAATCATTAACTTTACAATGAACGCTCAATGACGTACCTCTCAATCGGACAATATTATAAGTAAAGTAAAGCTATTTTGAATTATAATTATTCTCTATAAACTGGACTAAGTTCAGAGAAAAAGGGCTTAAAGCCGGTTTTCCACTAGGTTCAGTTCCTGAGCTCTGATTGGTTGCGAACATTTTTCGCTTCGCAAAGAGTAGAAACAGTTCGAACTACCAATTTCGCTGAAGATAGAAATGTAAATGCGCATGCGCATGAACGACGCTTTCGATTCGCAAGAATAAATTCGCCTAGTGCAAAACCGGCTTTTAAAGAAATTAATTTTTGAAGAAATTGAAGAAAATCACAGGCAGCAGGAAAAGAAACTTCTTAGCAACAACACAGTTCCCATAGTACTGCGATGAAATTTTCTACGGTTTCCTTTAAATAGGTTGGGGAACAGAATTCTTCTATTTTTAAGTCGATACCCCCAGGGGTTAATAAGTACCCCGGGGGAAATTGGTTATATCTTTATAAAGCTAAAGCATCCACTTACTGACTATGGCATCCCCATTGTTCTGATAATTAGTAGGCATAAGAAGTGTTTTATTCATCAGGCCTTGTTAGAGAGTGTCTTTTCGAGGTGTGGGATGAGAAAGGACTTGGTGGGGTTATGGTAACCCCCATGGTAAGTAATTGAGCAGCACGCCTGGGGCACCGGCTATCTGCAGCCCTAATATCAATGGTATGGGGTTTGAATCTCTTCTCACTCTGGGTTCAGTCTTTATAACACTGAACCTAAATCTCAGATACAGACTGCAAGCCGTAGGCCTAGTGTACAAGACTGATCGTCCGGTAAAAGTAGGGGACTATTGGATCCGGCCCCTGTCCTCGTGGCATTTGACCCTTTTGTAAACCCTCTGATGTCAGCCCCTGTGCTCAAAATTGTGCAGGTTCTACGCATGCTCTGTTGGCGATAATGTAACCAAGGACCTTTATGTTAGATATTGCAAATAAATTTACAATAGATGGAAAGTGGATTATAATTATTTAAAAAATCGAATATAGACCTAAGTGCGGTAGGTAGGCTTTTACGTGTTGATAGAGACAAACAATGAAAAAGTAGATACTTCTAAATGTCTTTGAACATCATTTTCTTAAAATTTAAATACCACACTCATTATGAATTTGTGAATAAGAAATGTAATCGTGTAATTGCTACCTGACCTGACCAATATTGTGCTGAGATATGCTATATAATAATTTTTATATTGAAAAAAATATAATCATCTATTTTTTTTCTTATTCTTTTTAATTCTTTTTCTACTTATGTTGTAAATATCAGTGTTTGTCGGTATTTGGTAGAACTACTAAACTAGCCAAAAATTGGCATTGCTATTTCGAAAGTAACTAGGTATTTAGTCGTACGTGGGAGAACTTTATATGCCTAGTATTTTAGTCATTTTACTCAATGATTTCAGATACTGTATTGAAACAAGTGGTTTTTGTTCAAAATTGATTTTGAACATATGTTGACTGTTCAATATTGATAGCTGAAAGTGTTCATAATTCTAATCCTTTGAACTAACTCTTTGAGTAAATTAAATGTTTCAAATTGATTTTGTCACTGTATAGCAAGTCATTTGTTGTTTTTATTTTTTTCCCATCAGGAGATGCGGTAGAATGAAAACAATTCATTAATGGACCACACGTTTAGTTAATAGGGGAGCTTTTGATTTGTGCGACGACGCGACGCCAGAACGGAATCCACTCATGCGTGACCGCTGTCTCTTATACACATCTAGGTCCATATTTTCCAAATTTTCCAAGGTTTTGTTGATGTGGTGTCTCGCGCACCCTCTACTGCCAAATCCTGCATCCGCCCCAGGGAACTATTAAAGCTTTTTTCAAAATGGCAGTTTTAACGACCTTAAAAACCTTTACATTGCCTGCATTATGGCGTGTCATTTAGTGGTCATTTGATTTGTGAAAATTGACCAAGAAAATGAAAAGTTATAGCAATTCAAAATTTACGAATTTTATAAAATTTCATGTTCTTATGATATGTTCCTTGTTATATGGCAGCATATAGTACAGTACCTGTCTCTTATACACATCTTTTATTATTTTTTTCTGCGAAGTGAGTCTCATGAACGACAATTCACCACAATTTTGGTAAAATTAATGTTGAAATGAAGAATATATTTCAGTCTAATGTTAGTGCAAAATATCATTAGGCCTTTGTAATCACCGCACGACGCGCGACTAATATGGCAACTAACACGAGCGTGGGTAAATCGTTAAGTACGCTGACGGTTTATGGTCTAGTTGCTATGGTTTTTGTGACGTTCAGCGTTTAGGGACGCACGTGCGCCTAGAATGTCGATGCCAGAGTTATAACCTTTGATGTCCCGAGATGTGCGTCCTTTTGTTGAATTACCTTGCTTTTAGTGACGTCATTCCGTTCTACGCCCTACACCATCGTCGTGCAATAATAAATGGATAGATAAAACGTTAACTTGTCTATTGTGTTCATGATAGGTATAATCATCGATTCAATATTTTGTTCTGTATGGTAATTGTAATCTTCTCTGGGCACGTGAACCCATGACCCAAGTGCAAAATTTAAAGAAAAAGGAATATAGCACCAAAAAGTAATTAAAATAATATGATGGCGTTTTTGCGTCAGAAATAATGCTAAAGATGCTTGCTCTATCTGACGTGTTTTAAATACCGAATGCTCAGTACATTCCCAAAACTTGCGAAAAAATTCCCACCAGAATCACTACGAGATTTTTTTCGATTGGTTGGTAACGTAATTCATTCTCTACATCGAGTGGGGTTCACCCTACTTCAAAATGGCCCAGTGTTGTGCTTTGGTCTTTACTTTATTGAAATGGTTTATCGAATGGTTAGTAATATTATATATAGTAACTTTAAATATTGTTTTAATAATTTTATTTTCTCTAGCGGCCAGAATAAATTGCGCGCGGGCCGCATAAGAACCAGGGGGAATAGGCCCAAACTTAGCAGAACTAGCTGAGATGGCTGCTGGCCTAGGCCGTAGCCTAGGTCCTTTTGTTGAAGTAGCTAAAATGCTACGTGTTATTTTATCTGTTTCTAACGTTATTTGCGTAATATTTTCGGACATAAGTTATTTCTTTTATACATATAGGCCTCCTAGGCTTAGCTAAGCTAATTAACAATTTACACAATTATATTTTACACATTATATTATAAAATGTGGTTAATTCTATCATAAAAAAAACATATTTCTTTTCTTTCGATAATTTCTGAAATATTTTTATATCAAAAAAATTATTTAATAGTGCATACAGAATTTAATAATTATTTTGTTCATCTCAGGCGAATTTAGTTTAAAATATGCGTTTAGCATACTAATGCGTGTTGAAATGCTGATTTATAGAAGGCTAGGTTAAACATAGTTGGGTGTTACCGGTGTGAAATGAATATAGGATGACTTTGGATGTTGCCAATCTGAAATAAAATTTACCAAAAAACGTTTACCAGAAGTAACCGTAGTGCACCTGTTTAACTCCACAGCGCAGGATTTATTAAACAAGAAAAAAAAAACCTGCTGGGGTAGCCAGCCTAAAATAACATTGTAGGCCTACTTTTTAAACTTTCCCGTCGTGAGTTTAAAGATGGTGTATATGGTTATCAAAAAATTTGTATCATGTAATGTGTCTACTTAAATTACCTCACAAAATAATGGATCTTTCCAGAGTGACATTCAAATTTAATTAACCAATTAAAATAAAGACAGGTGCGTTTCACACTGCACTTTTGTGAGACCTTAGCAACAATTTCCAAGGGGCGGGGCCATTCAGGCACTTTCAATTTCCGAAATAAGGCGCGATCGACAAATTATTCCAGACGACAAATCAAAAATTTATGAAAATAGGTCTACATCACATTTTCAAACTGTCTGACGTTTCCACAGCAGAAGATAGCCTTAGTCAGAGTTTTTGGACATGTGAAAGACAGTAAATTCTGATTACTCATGGTTAAAGGTTTGGTTTATATAAAGGATATTAATATCATATTAAATTATCTGGGTATGAGCAGGTAAATATGTTTAAATAAAAGCCGTTTTTCTACAAACGAATACAAATGTTTTGTGAAATAATTATATGCAGGTACGCTGTAATATATATATCGATTGGGATCAATTCTAAAATTAATGATGCAACCGGTGCAAAAATTACAAAACAAGATAATATGCAAATGCGATAAAAAAAATAAATGAGAATAACTTGAAATCATGTATATGTAACATGTGTTTTTATTGACCAGTAAATAAGTTTATTAAAGTAAAAAAAATGGTGTAACATTAACAAATCTTTATACAGCTTATAACAACTTCTACAACACTTCTGCATTAAATGCTCTGTCCACCTTCTCAAATCTTATGTACCAAACACCTTTGGTTTGCCAATTAATGGGAGCAATATGACCTCATAATGCCCATATATGGGTGTACTGTGACATCAACATGCCCAAATATAAGCAAATCAAACATATTTGCCATAGGAGTCTTGTTAGAGTGGAAAGAACTTCAAAAGCAAAAAGTGATTTCTATCAAGAATTAGGGCCTATAGCTATCTGCTATTATATAACTCATACATAGATTCTAGGCATCTGCTCAGGTTAAGAAGTGGACAATAACTTTAACCATCACTCCATTGGTGTATATTTGAGTGATAGTTCATTTTTTCCTGGAAAAAAAGTACTCACCTAAAATGATAGTACTTTTTGTATATGTAAAATTTCTAGGTCTGCACCTATAAGGTTGCTATGTAATTTATGACACGTGCACGATGGTAAAGGGGACGATTGCCTAGCCCTAGGAAGTAAGTCTAGTCCTCGTTGGTCGGTACTCCTTTCATTACTTTTTTAGGTCTTGTATCTATGTATGAGGTATATAAAACAAATATTGACTGCTCTAGATTTGGGAAACTGTGAAATCTATAGCCACCTCGGAGAAACAGATTTCACCATTTCTCAAATCTAGAGTAGTCAAAATTTGTATACTATATACTGACTCAATTATACAGTATTAAATATCATGTTAAATAATATTACTTTTCACCCAGTAATGTAAAAAAATATATACTTAAAATATTACAGATCATCAAAAACGTAAATACATTCAGTTGAAAATGAAAATTCCTTTGATATTTTTTAAGTAACATCAGAGAATGTCATATTTAAGATTACTTAGTAAAATCCCTACTTAATATGCTGTGAGAACACACTTGTTATTAATCTGTTATATTTAAAATATATGCAGTTTTGGTTTTCTATTTGTATATAATACACTCAGATAGATTACAGAACAAATCTAGTCTAAAAACTACATGTATTAAATAATACAATTTAGATATAGCAGCTGATTTCCTATTTGGTAGATTTGTACTACTCTGACAGCCCCATATGTACACAAACAAGAGGGGGGACAACAAAACTGTTTCATGTCAGGAAACATATTTGCATAGTTGTTTCTTTTTTTTTATTTAGGAAACAAATTGTTAATGAATTAGAGCAACTTCATCTTTGCGCAATTCCAAATCTGTGTTATGGATTCTACGTGGAACGATACGGAATATCAGGACAACCAACGCTAAGATAACGATGAGGAGGGTACCCATGGCGATGCCCACATATTGATGCATGAAGTATTCCTCGTCTGTCATTCTATCATTGTACAAAGCCGATTCATTATCGGTTGAAGTAGAAGAAGCTTAAAGAAAAAAACCACAAAGAAAAGAATGTTAAAAATCAATTTAATTTCAAAATAAAGATGAATTATATGAAATGCATCAAAAGTGTCGGGGTTCTATTCAGCTGCATTGTATAAACACACTGTTATCTTCCTCACTTCTTTTAACTTGGCAGTTTATCTAGTGAAAGCACTTATAAAGACTACAATGTAAATTACAAAATTGCATTGTGTGAGACACTTCAATACAACACACTGGGAGCTGGGAGGATTACCCTTTTATATTTGATGGGTGTTGCATCATAAAAATATTTAAAAAAAACCCACATAAAACTTATTGCTAAATATCTTTATCCTACCTATCATGCAGTTGGCTCCACCATAGCCAGCCTTACAATGACACATATATCCGTCTATACCACCGCTAGAAATTGGCATGCAGGTTCCAGCATTAGCACATGGGTTGGGTGCACATATATCTGTAACAAATAAATGGTTGCATTACTTTCACCATTTAGTCATTATTATTAAGACATTTAAACATCATGAGGGGTGGAGCTGATATGATGAAGACAGTGATATTTACACTGTCTCTCTGTTTGGTAAAGCAACGCTTGACCACCAAACACGGAGATCTCCGTGTTTCAGGTTTTTTTTACAGAATCCGATAGATGGGGTAATTACCGACATGTACTAACAATTTGAACAGTATATTCAGTCTGGACCGTAAGTATTTCAATATTTGTTTGTTTACATTAGCGTAGAGCGGCATTGATTTACTTTCATGAAATCTCGATTATCTCAGCTTCGTTGTGTGAAATTGCGTAAATCTCCAAAAGTGAGTCATCATTTTACTGTTATGGGTCACAGATTGTGATTAGAACAAAGTGTTTGGTACCATTGTAAAGCTAAATTGTTTGTAGTTCTTGTAGTAGGCCTATTCACTACATGTCAATCTGATCATATACGCACTCTCAATGAGCTTCGGAAAAGTGTTAAAATTTGCTAAAAGTCTGGCGGTGGCTAATACTATTTGTTCAAACCTCTGGCGGACAGAGTGTTAATAATGTTGATGATGATAATGATTTGATGATACTGAATGTATTACAATGATGAATATGATGGCCAGAAAGATGATGACAATGACAATGAGGATGAATATGATGATGATGATAATGATCACAATAATGACTATGATGGTGATGATAATAATTAACATAAAAAAAAAACAATTCTAGAAGCAACACTTCCTGTAACACGACAGTAGATTTCTCATTTTTGGTGTTTCTTAAATTATTCTAAATTATATTCACAAATCCAGTAATTGTTTTTTAAAATTATTTTTGGAATTTTTATATTTTTTCATTTTTCATTACATTTATTCGTCTCAAAACATTAAAACTGACAATAAGGGAAACAGCAAAGAACAAACACAGACAATATGAGACAGGACACCCCAAAAGTGAACTTAATCACTGTCAAGTGGGGGCCCATTACAAGAAACAACCAAATCCTTACAGAACATTTAAAATTAAAAATCTAAAAAGTTTGACAGTAAAATAGGCATAATTTAAAAGATTTAAAATATTAAAATTTACAGATGATTCAATAAAATTTACTTTAAAATTCAAATTTAAAATGCTAAGATATATAAAAAAATATATAAAAGCAATTAAGCTTTTCATCGCTATTTTTTACCACTGAGACAATTTAATTTACAGCCACAGTAAATAAAATAAATCAATGCTATGTGCTTGTATATATATATATACATATAAACACACACATATAT
>NW_022737632.1:416174-422242 GCF_011630105.1 Anneissia japonica
GCATATAAATGTATATATATATGTATGTATGTATGTATATATGACTATTTCCTACCATAAGGAGAAACTTTAACAATGGAGTTCCTTATGGCAAAATTACTATATATATATATATATATATATATATATATATATATATTGAACTTACTGTCTTCACAGAGAACTCCACTGAATCCAAGAGGGCAAAGACACTTCCAATTATCATCACCATCATTCATACACCTTCCATTGTTTACACATGCACAAGTACCTGTTGATTGGAAATTGATAATTAAAGCAAAAATTATATTTATTTAGGACACCATTTCAATCAAGTTCCTGTATTTTATAAAATATTGCATTTGCATTATAATTATAGCACTTAAAAAATACTGCCTGCCAAAAATAATCGGAAAACAAATTAAATTAAAATCATGAAAATAATTATCAAATAAAGTTTCTAGCCAGAAACAATTGGAAACGGGTGAACAACCTACCATTTACATTACGTCGTCTTCTTCCTGTTCCTGAAAAACAAAAAAAATATAGAAATGAAACATAGAAGAATGATTATAGAATATAGAATGATTTATCAGCAGTTATGCCTTTGAAAGCCTACATATATTGCAAGTAAATTTAACAGTTAATATAAATTATATAATAATTATATAAATAAAATTGATTATGATAAGCCTGTATGGGAGCCTGCGTTTACATACATACCAAGTCTCACGCATTCGGTGTAAGACTCACATATTTTGGGTCTGTCTCGCACTCTCGCGCTTAAAGACCAAAATCTTGTGTATAAATATAATGCCTATATATAAAATATATGTACTATTTGTGACCTCGCGCTTAAGGACCAAAATCTCATGTATAAATATAATGCCTATATTATAAAATATATGTACTATTTGTGACCTCTTGTTACTAAAAATTCTTTATCTACAGTACAAAAAATATGGTGACATCATGTATACCAGCTATAGCAGCGTACTGTAGATATGTAGTTTTATAAAGCACTGTCGGATAAAATCAACGGATGTGTATAGTGTGAACAAATTTGTATGGAGACAACTGAATGCATGTATTCTCAAGTAAAAGGGGAAAATGCAGATACTGGATGTATTTTCGAGTGTTTAGGAAATAAAATTTAGAAGGGAGAAAGGTGTTGTCGATGCACTTACCAGACATACAGCGGTACTCTGTGGCGGTATAGAAACACTCCTGACCTGCTGGGCACGGATTGCTTGCACATGGAGTGTCCAATACTAAATGAAGCAAAAAATTAGTGTCCATATTTAGAAAATAGTAAATACTTTCTTTTGTATAGCCCTGTCTAGACTATCAAATTTCTCATCATGACAATATATAGGCGCATTATGACTACTATATATGGGCATACAACAGTCTATTGTCAAAGAAAATTTCCATAGTGTGGACAAGGCTTAAGCTTATTATTATTATTTTTATTATTATTATTGTTGTTATTATAATTTTTATTATTATTATTATTTTTATTATCATTATTATTGTTATTATTATTTTTAATTATTATTATTATTATTATTATTTTTATTATTATATTATTATTATTGTTATTATTATTATTGATTGTCATTATTAATATCATTATTTTGCAACAAGGTAATCAAATTTCATGACAGCATTATTTTTTGTGTGTTATGCTAGTAAAGTTATCTGAATAACTTAGAATTATTTTTTATTCATTATCATCTTATATTATGATGACATACAGTTAATAGACAACAAAAAGATCAGGAACTGTGCTGTAAGTTTATCAGTGCCCTGGTAATGGTACAGGCAATAAATTCAGGGATCCAGGAATTCAAAATAGAGGGGGCCCTGGAAGAAATGCTCACAAATGGAGGGTGTACATCACCTCAGCTCCACCATGGCTGGGGCTGAAATAAGTAATTTTATGATTATGGCACTTTAAAAATTTGTAACAGGTGGGGAGGCGGGTGGATCCAGGTCCAACAATCGCTACAAGCTATCACTGACAGCTGACAGGTGATACTGATTAGTTGGCCAAATCGGGGACTGCTACTTCAATAAAATAATTGCACTGAATACACTGCAGCAACAGCGTTTTTAATGAAACCAGGTTTTAGCAAGATTATGCAGAAACTAATGAATGGATCATAAAATTTAGTGAAATGGTACATAATAATTAAAGAAAGACAACTTTCAATTTTCAGAAGAAAAGGTAAAAGGACAAGGTCAAGGAAATTTGATTTTGTACGCTCAAGCATAACAGGCAGCACTCAAGAAAACCATGTGTCTGAATAGGATGGATGATTCCACCATTTTCTTGAGGGTATGCTGCAGTTTTGCCCATCATACACATCCAGTGTTTTGTTGGTACTGTATTCAGGATCCAGGAGGTAAGCATTCTATGAAATGACTGCTCTAGTAGTTTTATTTAATAACAACTAGTATTATAAATATTATCAGCATAATTTATTATTATTTATAATTCTTATTACAGTATTATATTTACATATCAACATATTCAAATACAATTTTATTGAAATTCATAGTTCCAATACAATTTAATTAATGAGTATTAACTTTATTAATATAATTTTCTTATCATTAAAATTATTATTTTAGTAACAACATGGTTAATGATAGTAGTAAATTACACAAATCAGCAAACAATAACAATAATACCACTAATAATAACATTTAGTAATAACAATAATTAATAATAATACAAACTGAAATTACATGATAATCAAATTTGTATATTAATGTATTACCACATTTTGCTTAGATAAATACTGAAGGGAAAAATTTACATGAATTCTTAAGGAAAAAATGTTAGGAAAGGGTAAAAAATGTTGCTTGTTGAAGAATACCATTCCTTGAGCATCAACTATTAAAATTACCAAGTCAATAAGGAGAGATATCCTACACCATTTTCGCTAAATTTGAAATGAACATTTCTGAGAACTTGGCAAATACCACTGGTGGACTTCCAAAGGCCTAGCATTTCGCGACACGTAGTTACTATCATATATTAATTAAAGTAAAGGTAAAGTAGTAGGTAAGCAAGTATTCAATTTTCAGTACATCATGTGTTAGAATATAGTTTTTGAGGTAAAACCACTGGTTCCGTAGAGGTTTTCCAGATGCAACTACAGCAATCTCACCGAAACGTCCAGAAAACCAACCAATGCTTTTGCCCCAAAAACTATATTTTTACACATGGTATACCGAAATTTGAATGTTTTTGTTATTGATCCTCGCCATGCAAACTGTAAAGAAATATTACTAGTAAGTAATATGGTAAGGTGGTAGGTAAACAGGTACAAGCGAATAAATGAGTAGGTAAGAAAATTGTATTTAAAAAGAATAAGGGAAGTGTGAACCAGTTAGTTTCAAGTGTTAAAGTAACACGGCTAACAAAGAACGTGCACCACATACTGTGATAGTGAATTTGAATGAGCATCAGATATTGGATTCTCACCTTCTACAACAGTGCAGTCTGCACCAGAGTAACTAGGGGGACATGTGCAAACATATGTGTTTGATACCATATTACAGACACCTCCATTCTGACAAATGGGATCACAATTGCTATCTGAAAAGTTAGGCAAGAAGATTTACCTATAGCAAGCACATAAAAGCTGAGGAAAAGCATAACATTGTCAAATTGAAGCATTATAATCAGTGGCAGACCGTCAAGGCAAGCAAGGTATGCAGTGCATACCCTGGCTAAAGAAATAAATAAACATTTGTACAGTTTGTCTGTTCTATTTCTAATAGCATTTCTTGTCCGTAATCTTCTATACAAACCTTAATTTTTCAAGTAGATTGCTACAGTTCACTGGAATAGTAATTTATTTTTTCAATTTTTGGCCTATTTTAGTATCCAGAATAAGTCACACCCAGGCCTAATGCAGTGTATGCTCAGTTGCTTAGAATTTCTGCATGGCTGGTTTTCAATTTCAGAAAGTAAGTCAATGGAAGTTGCAGCATACCCTATAAAGCTTAAATATGCTATTGTGCCAACCGCATGTTGGCGTTTGAATAGCCAATTTAACACTGGAATGGAAGCACTGCTTCCAAGGGTATGTTCACATGCTCTTCTTCTCACTGCATCTCTGTACAGTAGCCTAATTGGGACCTGCACTGGTGATCGGGTAATTTGTATTGCCAGACATTAAGCTCACTGATTAAAGTCAGGCTCCGGAGGAAAAAAAATTTTTTGTGTTGTAGAACTGATTTTTCTAAGACAGAAAAAAGTTATCTGACGAAAAACTGGGGAATGGTGAATGAGATACAGATTTTTTAATATTTAAAAACTGGGGGAAAAAGGGGCGTAACTGCCCATTTTGCTACACCTTATTCCCCCAGTTTTTAAATATTAAAAAATCTGTATCTCATTCACCGTTACCCAGTTTTTCGTCAAACAACTTTTTTCTGTCTTAGAAAAATCAGTTCTACAACATATCAAAAAATGTTTTTCCTCCGGAGCCTGACTTTAAAGTTAAAATAAATTTGAATACATATTACCGGTATAGAAGAAACTTGTGTTAACTAAATTAAAATTGGTTAAAATTACAGAAATAGAAATTCTTTTAAAGAGAATAAAATAACCATGCCAGTATAAAAAAGAACACACATTTGTATTTTGACGTACTATAGAACACAATTTTTTAATATAGGCTAACAAACTTTTCCTACTATCAGGCTCTAATATCAGTGGTGTACCTAGCTAGGAATCTTGAAATTGAAGGGGGTTGATGGGGAGGGGTTGGAAGGCAAAATGATGGGCTTGATTATTAGGTGAGGGGGCGCTAACTGGCAAAATAAGGTGATCTGAGGGGTTTTTTTGGAGAGGGCTGGGGAGGCGGGGAAAGTATTTTTATTTTTGAAAGGGGGGGGGAGCGTGTACCACCCGCGCACATCCTAAGAACTAACAGAATTATGCACAAATAATAAATGGTTAAGCACAGCCAGAAAGTTGAAATTTATTTTGATAAGTGCAGTTGTGGGGCTATTAGGGATGAGGAGTGCTTCATTTTACAGAAAGTAAACATAATAAAAACAGATAATTATTTTATGAGAGAAAATTATTGTAAGATAGAATTAAAAGATAGATAAAAACAAGTTAGCATTGGGGTAGTACAACATTAAACCTGTTAATGAAGATGATGAAGGAATTTTTCTAAAGATAGTAGTTAAATTGTTTGAGAAAAACAAATGTTTAGTTTACATCACTGTTATGTTATTGATTAAACACTTTTGGTACATATAAGCTTGTAAATATGGATAATTTTTCATTGCTGATGATGACATAATTATTGTTGAAATATGGAATCCCAACACAATGGCGTGCATTTCAATACTCCGAGTATCTATCATATTTCTTAACTGTAATTAAACAGTGGACCTTTCGGTTTTTGGAAAACGTTTAAATCTTTAAAAATTAATAACACCTCATTTGGAAAACGTTCAAGGTATAGGAACTTAAATTCCAAAGCCTAAAAAAAATGGAAAAATATACCTGCTGAAATTAGTACTACTGCAACCGAAAACAATTTTAATGAATTTAAAAATTCCATCTATATTAATTCAAGTGTGATTTAGTTTTACCTTTGCACATTTTTTTTACTGTCTGTATGTTCACTTTACTTTACCTACTTTTTACTTTACTATACTTTGTAACTGGACCATTTTGAAAAGCAGTACTATGCTACTGAAAAAGCAATCCAGTATAAAGAAAATAAATAAATAAGGCACTGTCCACACTGACATTTTGTATGTGACAAATGACAAATATTTGTCACATTAACTTGATAGTGTGAACTAAGCTTTATTTCCTAGATAAAGCCTCCTAAACTGCCAACTCTTCATCAAAGATGCCACAGAAATATGCTACCCAGTTCAAAATATGAGAAGAACTAGTACAAATATGAGAAGAATTAATGAATTAAAGGATCCTGGTGGACAAACAGAGCACTACAGAAAGTCAACTATTCCTCAGTTGGTTAAGCTATTGGATTAAGGAAGATAACACTTAGGCCTAATGATAGTTTTTAAAATATGGACTTTGC
>NW_022737632.1:423690-430123 GCF_011630105.1 Anneissia japonica
ATATAGGCTAACAAACTTTTCCTACTATCAGGCTCTAATATCAGTGGTGTACCTAGCTATGAATCTTGAAATTGAAGGGGGTTGATGGGGAGGGGTGGGAAGGCAAAATGATGGGCTTGATTATTAGGTGAGGGGGCGCTAACTGGCAAAATAAGGTGATTTAAGGGGTTTTTTTGGAGAGGGCTGGGGAGGCGGGGAAAGTATTTTTATTTTTGAAAGGGGGGGGGGGAGCGTGTACCACCCGCGCACATCCTAAGAACTAACAGAATCATGCACAAATAAATGGTTAAGCACAGCCAGAAAGTTGAAATTTATTTTGATAAGTGCAGTTGTGAGCCATTAGGAATGAGGAGTGCTTCATTTTACAGAAAGTAAACATAATAAAAACAGATAATTATTTTATGAGAGAAAATTATTATAAGATAGAATTAAAAGATAGATAAAAACAAGTTAGCTTTGGGGTAGTACAACAGTAAATCTGTTAATGAAGATGATGAAGGAATTTTTCTAAAGATAATAGTAAATTGTTTGAGAAAAACGAATTGTACCCTTGTAGCTGTGCAGTAAATTTGTTCATTAAATAGTTTACATCACTGTTATGTTGTTGATTAAACACTTTTGGTACATATAAGCTTGTAAATATGGATAATTTTTCATTGCTGATGATGACATAATTATGGTTGAAACATGGAATCCCAACACAATGGCGTGCATTTCAATACTTGTGTATCTATCATATTTCTTAACTGTAATTAATCAGTGGACCTTTCGGCTTTTGGAAAATGTTTAAATCTTTAAAAATTAATAACACCTCATTTGGAAAACATTCAAGGTAAAGGAACTTAAATTCCAAAGCCTAAAAAAAATGGAAAAATATACCTGCTGAAATTAGTACTACTGCAACCGAAAACAATTTTAATGGATTTATAAATTCCATCTACATTAATTCAAGTGTGATTTAGTTTTACCTTTGCACATTTTTTTTACTGTCTATATGTTCACTTTACTTTACCTACTTTTTACTTTACTATACTTTGTAACTGGACCATTTTGAAAAGCAGTACAAAGCTACTGAAAAAGCAATCCAGTACAAAGAAAATAAATAAATAAAGCACTGTCCACACTGACATTAATTAATGTGACAAATGACAAATATTTGTCACATTAACTTGATAGTGTGAACTAAGCTTTATTTCCTAGATAAAGCCTCCTAAACTGGCAACTCTTCATCAAAGATGCCACAGAAATATGCTACCCAGTTTAAAATATTAGAAGAACTAGTACAAATATGAGAAGAATTTATGAATTAAAGGATCCTGGTGGACAAACAGAGCACTACAGAAAGTCAACTATTCCTCAGTTGGTTAAGCTATTGGATTAAGGAAGATAACACTTAGGCCTAATGATAGTTTTTAAAATATGGACTTTGCTATATTTATTTATTAATTTTTCATTAATATTTTAGAGTTTTTAGGCATATATTTCCATAATGATATTGTAAACTTAGATTGTTTGCAGTCTTGTACTGTCTTCTATTTTTAAACCTGCATAATTAAAACAAATAAATAAAGTTGTTATGTTGAAAGATAGAGTATACACGCAGCAGCAACATACCTGTTGTTTGACAATTAATGCCTGAAAAACCACTTTGACAAGTACAGAAATAGGTATTTCCATTGACTGTACATACACCATTGTTTTGACATGGGTTAGGTTGGCATGGCTGAGCTGAGGACAAAAACATTCAAATAACATCTAATAAAGCATGTTAAAATACAGAGCACCATCTACACAATAACAGGTTGGTATAAAATTTGTTAATAATATAATTTGTTGCAAACATATAACAAAATTTAAAATCAATAATTATTATTTTATATATTATATATTGAGTTATTATTTAGATACCAATGTATATGTGCCCACGTTAAATATTGATATTGTACTAATAGCAATTTCATCTTTGTTAGTTTATTGAGTAGTACAACCATTTTAGTGATTTTATTAAATTCAATGTTAGTATAAAAACAATTGCAATATTGGGTAACATATAAACAACAAATAACAAAAAGACTGGTTAAAAGAGGAACTATGCCTCATACTGGACAAAAGAACTCTTTTGAAAGATAAAACATACAGCAACAGCAGCAGCATACCTGTTTGACAATTAATGCCTGAAAAACCACTTGGACAATTACAGAAATAGGTATTTCCATTGACTGTACATACACCATTATTTTGACATGGGTTAGGTTGGCATGGCTGAGCTGAGGACAAAAGCATTCAAATAACATCTAATAAAGAGTGTTAGAATACCAAAAAATCTACACCACCGACCCAATAACAGGTTGGTATAAAATTTGTTAATAATATAATTTGTTGCAAACATATAACATAATTTAAAATCAATAATTATTATTTTACATATTATATATTTAGTTATTATTTAGATACCAATGTATATGTGCCCACGTTAAATATTGATATTGTACTAATAGCAATTTCATCTTTGTTAGTTTATTGAGTAGTACAACCATTTTAGTGATTTTTATTAAATTCAATGTTTGTATAAAAACAATTGCATACTGGGTTACATATAAACAACAAATAACAAAAAGACTGGTTAAAAGAGGAACTATGCCTCATACTGGACAAAAGAACTCTTTTTGAAAGATTGAGCATACAGCAACAGCAGCAGCATACCTGTTTGACAATTAATGCCTGAAAAACCGCTTGGACAATTACAGAAATAGGTATTTCCAATCTTTGTTAGTTTATTGAGTAGTACAACCATTTTAGTGATTTTTATTAAATTCAATGTTTGTATAAAAACAATTGCATATTGGGTTACATATAAACAACAAATAACAAAAATACTGGTTAAAAGAGGAACTATGCCTCATACTGGACAAAAGAACTCTTTTTGAAAGATTGAGCATACAGCAACAGCAGCAGCATACCTGTTTGACAATTAATGCCTGAAAAACCGCTTGGACAATTACAGAAATAGGTATTTCCATTGACTGTACATACACCATTATTTTGACATGGGTTAGGTTGGCATGGCTGAGCTGAGAACAAAAACATACAAAGAACATCCAATATTAAACATGTTAAAATACAGAGCACCATCTACACAATAACAGGTTGGCATAAAATTTGTTAATAATATAATTCGTTACAAACATATAATATAATTTAAAATCAATAATTATTATTTTACATATTATATATTGAGTTATTATTTAGATACCAATGTATATGTGCCCACGTTAAATATTGTACTAATAGCAATTTCATCTTTGTTAGTTTATTGAGTAGTACAACCATTTTACTGAATTTATTAAATTCAATGTTAGTATAAAAACAATTGCAATATTGGGTTACATATAAACAACAAATAAAAAAAAGACTGGTTAAAAGAGGAACTATGCCTCATACTGGACAAAAGAACTCTTTTGAAAGATAGAGCATACAGCAACAGCAGCAGCATACCTGTTTGACAATTAATGCCTGAAAAACCGCTTGGACAATTACAGAAATAGGTATTTCCATTGACTGTACATACACCATTATTTTGACATGGGTTAGGTTGGCATGGCTGAGCTGAGGACAAAAACATTCAAAGAAAATCCAATAAAGCGTGTTAGAATACCAAAAACCACCTATCCAATAACAGGTTGGCATAAAATTTGTTAATAATATAATTTATTACAAACATATAATATAATTTAAAATCAATAATTATTATTTTACATATTATATATTGAGTTATTATTTAGATACCAATGTATATGTGCCCACGTTAAATATTGTACTAATAGAAATTTCATCTTTGTTAGTTTATTGAGTAGTACAACCATTTTAATGACTTTATTAAATTCAATGTTAGTATAAAAACAATTGCAATATTGGGTTACATATAAACGACAAATAACAAAAAGACTGGTTAAAATAGGAACTATGCCTCATACTGGACAAAAGAACTCTTTTGAAAGATAGAGCATACAGCAACAGCAACAGCATACCTGTTGTTTGACAATTAATGCCTGAAAAACCGCTTGGACAATTACAGAAATAGGTATTTCCATTGACTGTACATACACCATTGTTTTGACATGGGTTAGGTTGGCATGGCTGAGCTGAGGACAAAAACATTCAAAGAACATCCCATAAAGCGTGTTAGAATACCAAAGAATCTACACCACCGACCCAATAACAGGTTGGTATAAAATTAGTTCAAGTTGTTGACACCTATATATAGATTTAGCATTACCAAGGTAGGATATCCTTAAAACAAATTACACAAATCAATTGTGATGTTGGTACTTTATGAGTGAGATACTGACATGGATAATCGTCTAATAGCCTTTGTTGCCGAACCGGAACACCATTTTTAATAAAATAAAATCTGTCCGCGGGGCACAATTCATGAACCACCTCCCTAATTTCGTCACTATTCGACTGTGCTGGAATTAAGGCAAGTTTCTGTACAGCAATCTTATTAAAGCCACATATATTTAAGATTCCAATTGCTTGCGATCTTAAAAGAATTTGAAAAATGACATATTTGCGAACAGTGGCGTAGCTAGGTGAGAACGGGCCCCAGTGCAACTTTTTTAGCCAGGCCCTGTGATGTGAAGCGTCAACCGAGGGCTTGAGTTACAGCTACAGTAGTGGGGTAGGGGAATCCCTGGAAGCTTTGACATACTCCACCAAAAAAAAATAAAATACTCGCGCCCCCATAAATGACGCTCTAGTATTTAAATCACGTTAAATCACCTTATTTTGCAAGTTAGCTTTCCTTTGAATGAATCACCGTGACCCCACCACACCAGTCTCCCATTTCAAGACTCCTAAATACGCCACTGCCAGGGAGGGACTTTGACAGATGGAGGACCTAAACCACCTCAGCCCCACCACGGTTTTGGTTGAGGTAAGAACATTTATCATTATTGCACCTCAAGATGGCCGAAAGTGGCATTCTCAGACTTAAATTTGAAAACAGTATAATTTTCTTTTTTCCCCACATTTTTTAATTTTGAAAAATTTAAGGGGCCCGGACAGCCTAGGGAACCTTGTTGAGAGGCCCATTGACACTGAAATCCAGCTGTTTGAAGGGGTGTTCAGCTTCAGCAAAAACAAAAAAAATTAGTTGATTATCCAAGTAAAGTATTCAAAAAGTATAGTAGACTGGTTTTAAAGCTACAAAAAAATTTTGCTTACTTGTCGTCGTTTGACAAATTGTACCAGAAAAACCAGTTGGACATTGACAAGCGAAACTTGATCCACTCAAACTGCAGGCTCCACCATTCAGACAGGGATTGTTTGAGCAGGCATTACCAGTAGCTATATCACAATTAAAAAGGATTGTTGTTAGATAGTAAAGTTCACCATTTGTTATAACAACACTGGAATTGATGCATAAAAAAGAAAAACAAGAATATAACAAGAGATAAATATTTTTTTTAAAAAGCACTTCGTATCAACATCTACAGATTTTCAGCTGCAGGAAAAAATGTTTTGTAAATCTAGCCTTCTTAGCATTGCCTTCAAGGCAAACCACAATGGATAAAGCAGGGGATCCAAGTTTGAAGAAATCACTTCTGGATAAGATATCTGGATGTATTTTTTTAACACATGTAATTTTATTACGCTGTGCATGGTGATATCATTTGCACTGTCTTGAGTGAGACAATCGATGAAGTAGTGAAAAAGTGCAGATATCATGAATTTGGGAAAGATGGGTTATTTTCTGTGAGATTCTTGCTTGCTTGCAAGAGTGGAGGAGGCCATCCTGATTTCTAGGAGACTCCCAACACTTCAGGGAGACTTGGGACATCTGATAAGGTTAAGAATACTTTCTATAAAAGATATATATAAAATAAATTTAGAACACCTTTCTTAACCTTAACAGTGCAGAAAGAATAACCTTTCTAGTAAGTCTGTAGTTGATTAAACATCAGATTTACATAATACATGCTTTATAATTAAAGAAAAAAATAAACAAAAAACTAATAACTAGTCATGTAATCAATAAAATACATGATACAAAACTGCATAGCAAAAAGCCAGCCTTAGGTAATTTCTCCTCATAATATTTTCTGCTTTCAACAATCAATCCTCTTTTCATTTCTTATTGCTGTGTTCAGGTGGGGGGGGGGCAGTGGGGGTGGTTGTAATTTAAGAAGTGTTACTTGCGGATAATAGCCCTTGATGGCTTTTGTAGCGTGAATAAATTTAATTGAATTATACAGTATACATATAGTACATGATGATGACCTATGATCAATAGTACTCATACAATAATCATTCTATTCTGAAGTAGATACATAACTGTTTGTGATATAATACCTTAAATGTCTGTGAATTCACAAGCAGAAATTAAGATAGCCTCCTTCTATGCAATTAACTATATTTACATAAATAATAG
>NW_022737632.1:430379-430802 GCF_011630105.1 Anneissia japonica
TATGTATACTCCTAACTGACACCTAGGGAGAAAAAGCCATGTCTTTATTTCCCCTTAACGTCGTTAAAATTTCCCCTTAGCGGCAGTATATTCACCTTAAGGTGTTGTTTCTAACCCTTTCCATTGTTAACGTTTCTGTATCTACTGGAACCAAGCCACATAGCTTGTATTCCACTATTTGCATTCACACCTAGGCTGTGTATATATATTGCCTTGGTTTGGCTCTGTAATCATTAGTGGTCGTGGGACTGGTTTGGGCCCTACCTAAGCTGGTCAAACGTTTCGTATGGGTCTATTCCCTAGCTGCACTGATGAGGCCTGGAAGGCCAAAACGGATCCGTCTGCAGATATTGGGATTCCTTCCAGTGGATACTTAGGTTATTTTGTCATTCTGATCGGATTTTCTCTACTGTTCCGTTTCAA
>NW_022737632.1:431040-452703 GCF_011630105.1 Anneissia japonica
TATATATATATTTCTATTTTTTCCTCCAATTTGTGACCACCTTCGGGACCTGAACATTTTGGGTGGTCTTGGGGTTTAGTCTCAACTTAAAGGGTTAGCTTGAAGAAAAAAGAAAACATTGATTTTTCGTTCTTTGAAAAAGTGTTTCCAAATTAGTGGGATCTCAGAATTAGAGGGCACTCTCAAATTGGAGAGTTCACTAAAGCCTGGCACTCACTGCGGCCGACGACAGATGCGAATTGATGAAGCGCGCAACGGATCGTTCTTTAATGATGATCCGTTAAGACTGTCACCAACAATGAGCAGACGGCGTAGCGTTGTCTAACGCTCATAGGGAATGGAGTTGTATTCGTCAACAACGCAGGGAGTGCCAGGCTCAATGTTTTGACATGAGGTCATGATGTAAGTCTGTAAAACATTCCAAATGATGTTTGATGCAACATTTTCCAATATCGCTATGTTCTTGCTATAATTGGTTTTACTTCTCTGTCAAAACAGCAATCCATGGCATATTAATTACAGATCTCCATCCAATTAAAGACCACTTTTGGGACCAGGATTACTATGGTTTTTAGCAGCTTTGGTCTCTAATTAGAATAATAAAGATAAAAGACATTTCAGACCACAGAAAATTGGTCTTTAATTGGAGGTGGTCTGCAATTAAAGGAGGTCCTTAGTTAGAGGGAGACTTGCATTTATTATATTTATATTATTTATTCAAAAACTTTTATTGAAGAATAATCATACCAGATGTTGCAGTAGTCAAAATTGTCTGGCAGTTGGGACCTGAGAAGCCTGACAGGCAAACACATGTGTACTGGTTAATATAAGGATTGAAGGAGCCAGTATCGCTGCGATAACTGTTGTAACAGGTACCTCCATTAGAACATGTCGTACTTGTACATGCATCATAGCTTGGTATAAATGCTGGAAATAATAATGAAGGAGTTATAATAATAACAATAATAAAAATAATGATTAGAGTAATAATAACAATAGCAATAATGATACTCAAAAGCTTGACTAAGAAAGCATTTTTTAAACAATGTCTTTAAATCTAAAGGATGGATGGATTACAATGAAACACATACACAGATCCTCATGAAGAGCAACCTAAAGCCCTGTTCAGACTATCAAATACATGCCTAAATATGGTCATGATCACATCACATTATGACCATATATAGGCACATCATGACTATATATGGGCATACAACAAACTATCAAATTTTATGTGCGTGAATTGCCCATATATGGGCATGATGATGTCGTATGTGGCAAAGACAAGCCAAACCAGTCACTCGTCGCAAATCATATTTTGGAGCTAATGGCCAAAACATGCTGGAATGTCGGAATTTTGGAAATGTATTTTATTGCACTAAACTAACCCTTAAATAACATGCTATACTGTTGTTTTCTTCATTTTCAATGTTAAAACAACAATTTTTAACGATTTGGTGATAGTTTCTGCCCAAGAAAAGCCTGAAATCGTAAACTTTAAAGGCTGATTTCTCAAATATTGTTCTTTACATAGCTGTATGTTTAAGCTCCTGTAACTTCATAACTAAATGTCGGATTTAAATGATTCTTTTAGCATTTTATAGCTCTAATGTTACTCTTTAACCCTGTATTAATAACTAATTATTGATTTTTGCGACTAGTGACTGGTTTAGCCTGTCTTTGTCACATATCATACCCATATATGGGCAGATCACAAGTATTTATCAGTTACCTGTTTGGCTTTGACAGTTGATGCCAAGGAAGCCTGTTGGACAAACACAGATGTAGAAGGTATCATCCATAGTCAGGCAGGAACCGCCATTCAAACATGGGAAGCTGTTACATGGATTTGGATTCACTGTCACCACTATTATAAAGAAAAAAAGGATATGATAAGCAGCCTAATAATAATCAATATTAAAGATATCCTGTTGGTCATAAAATACATATTTGGCGTATTCGACTGGTTCATTTCATTGACTACGATTTTTCGTTGAGTATTATTTTCATTCGACAAAAATTAACATAAACCAGAGTGCGTTAATCAGCGTTAAGTTATCCACGTGACCAAAACAAACATTGCCGATCGGTGAGCTTAGGAACAACACTTGCGTTAATATTATTTCGGTTAAATTTCAGAAAATAAAAATTATAATATTTACCCACATTGAAGTCACAAAATAATTGTAGGCTAACAGAATTCAAAAACTGGATGAAAATATCTTTTTTTATGAAAAACCCATACTGCCACAAACAGAAGCAATCTTGACTACGCAGCATGTATATCGCGGTAACTATGCATTTACAAGTTTTCCATTTGACTGGTCGTCTTCGTTAAGTAGGATTTCACCTCTGCGCAGGTGGGCATGGTTTAACAAAGAACGACCAATCGAACACGGCCATTGTATCTTTATTAGTCTGTTTGAAGACATGAAATGTTCTTTATTATAACACACCTAAATAGATCCCTGTCATTTGATTGGTGGATTTTGCATCATGTGACCTTGGTTATTTACCCCCATTTCGTCACTTGATCATTGAAATTCATTTTTTTCCATTCATTTTTTCCATGCACGGTGCCTACCTAATACAATCTATTCATTGGTTAAAAAGACACTGCACTGTTCCATTTAGAAAAATGGAAGATCTTTTTTAAAAATTATCAAATTACAAGAATCTACAAGAAAAAAAAAGATAGATTTTTTTCATTAAATATAAAATGAAAAAAATCTATTTTAGGTGCGTTATAAAACAAATAATGAATGTTATTTATTTGCGCAATGGAAAGAATACTTTCATTCTTTGAAAGATTGACTGTTCCATTCATTTCGGCTCTGCCTCGTCCAGTGGAACAGTCAATCTTTAAACTCATTAAAATATTCTTCCCATTGCGCTCATAAATATTCATTATTTGTATAATATTATAAAACTTACCTAATTGACAGTTAGTACCAGTCCATCCAGTTATACAATTACAGGTATAAGAAGTGCTGCCACAAATGCCATCATCAACACAAGTTCCTCCATTCAAGCATGGATTGATGGATGTACAAGCAGATTCAAGACCTGTACATATAATAAAACATATCAGATACAATATATATTTGGTAATATTTTAACCTATGAGTTATTAAACAGTTGATTATAAATACTTGGGGTTATCTGCCAACCCCATGAAAGTAATAATATATTCATCCAATCTGTTTATTGCTCATGTGCAATAAAATATTTTAAAAAGAAACTCTTTAAAAATTGCAAAAATTGTCAACAAGATCGACTGCTCACAGGTCTGTCCGTTAAACTGAAGTTACTTCTATTCAGCGTTTAACATTTTGGGTATGCGCCTTTCAGGCGAGGCTTTTTGTTGACACTGTTAAAACATGCTGAAATCATGGAGAAAATATAATATGGTACACAGGTACAAGTTATTATATTGGGTTTTTGGCAAGGGCTCATAATTGCCATTAATTACTACAACTAACAGGACACGTTCCAAAAATGGCACGGTCAGTTAACACTGTGTTGTAAGGAACGGAAGGAACATTCTAAGATATTTGAAAACTGTTTGACAAAAAAAAAAGACAGGAATATTTAAATAATTAGAATGTTCATTTGTACAAAATTAAAATGTTTTAAAATAAAATAAAAAAAATAAAATACCAAGACGTGATTTAAACTCATGATATTTGGTTCCATAAAACACATTGTTAAATGTCCGGGCCATCCATGCGACGTGTCCTATTAGTTGTAATGGCAGTATGTACAGTCCTTGCTGAAATCCCTGTTCTGTTTTGTAGGTGTATTGGGCACTCTGGGATCCAACTTAAAAAAAGGGCCATGAATGTCGGAAGTCCCCTCTAGTTTATGCATACAGAATTTCCTGCACGTCCGTTCAAAATTGGCGCTGCTGGATGCTTTCAAAGTTCTGGTAACAACAACACCAAAAACAGCAGTGAACTCCTTGAGTCCGCCGCCATGCGGACCCAACATTAGAACTTCTTCTTCCAGATTAGTGCAAACTTAATTTTGAAGGCTATAGCACTTTGGTGGTATGTGGTGGTGTGAGCGAGATTAATTTTTGCCAAGGGCCCCCTTAAAACACCAATCAGAAGTGATGTTGGTAGTGCTGGGATGATCAGAAGGTTCTATTTTTGTTGTAGGGGTGTTCTTAAAGCGACAATGACAATTAGTTGGTTTATTCATTTAAGAATTCACAAAATAGACTTGAAATATTCCTTTACCTTATATTTAAAAAAATTGAGGGTGCAATAATTGTGGTACTTACGTTGTTGACAGTTGGTTCCCGTGTAACAAGAAGTACATGTACAAGTGTATGTACTACATCCAGTGATGACGTTACCAGAAGTACAGGCCCCTCCATTCTGACATGGGCTTCCATCACAACCATTGAGAGCTACACAAACAAAAGCATTTCAATATTATACAACATTTATAATTAAGCTTTATATCATCTAATTAGAAAATCTGTTAACAAAATTAATTACAATTATTATTACAAAACTCAAAAAGTGATGTTGTCGGTGTATGAATGAGATGCTTACCTGGATGAACCGATATATATGCCAGTTTCCTTTTAGGAACTTACCTCTAAATATAATGACCTATGGTGTATATAATGCAACAATGTTATGTAACAGGCCTCAAAAATATTGGTTCATTCAGGTAGTACAGTATTCACAAAATAGACCTAGAGACTTACGAATAGAACAGAAAGCACCGGAAAAGCATCCTGAACATTGGCAAGTGTAGGCAGTGCAGCTACCACCAGTTGCAACACACTGGGCCCCATTCTGGCAAACATTGTTAGTACATGCCGTTAAAGCTGGGGAAAAAAAAAACAATGTCAAAGTATATATCTGTGTATATCTTCTCAACACCAAACTGCTGATAATGCCAAAAGTAAATGCCAAAAATAATGACCATAGTTTATAGTTAAGTGCCAATTTAATCCAAAAAATTATTATCATAATTCATAGTTCATAATTTTTTTCCAAAAAAAAAATAAAATGAGAAAATAGCCAACATACTTCAGATAGGAACATAAAGACTACAAACATTGTTATGATAGCAATGGCTGCACAATGCAGTAACCAATGTTGGCGGCCTTACTCTCACAGCCAGCTCACTGACGGTAGGAAGCTTTCGATTTGCGCAAGACGCAACGCTTGAACGGAATCACTCATGTGCGACCATCCTACCGAGCGTCCTACTTTCTATGCATACATAGATTTGGTCAAATTGTGTCCTAGGATAAATGCGACGAGGAGAACTTAACGTTCTGGCATGCGCGAGGACTTTTAGTGACGTCATTACGTTCTACGTCTTACCGTTGTCGTGCAATCGAAAAGCTCCTTATTACTAAAGTTTGTTAAGCTGGGCACTAACTGCGGCCGACAGGCGAATGTGATTCTATGTAGAACACAATGCCACGATGTGAGCGCAATGGATATGGTCGATATGTTCGGGCTGCCACCGACAATCAGCAGACAGCATCACATGGCCTAACGCTGAGAGGGAGCGGAGTTGGATTTGTCAACCGATGGTTGTATGATGCAGTGCGTGCCCGGCTTAAGACATAGTAGAGAAATGCAAATTCTTACATGTTTCGCAAAATTGGCCAGTGAAACACAATGGGCAGCTACAAGAGTAGGTGATACATCCACTGCCTACAGTTTGACACACGGCTCCATTCATACACTGGTGGTTATCACATGCAGAAACAGCTAAAGATTAGAAATACAGCATCACAAATTAATTTTTTCAATTAATAAAAGAACAAAATATCATACTATTTTTAACAGTAACATGTTAATGTGTACTTCTGTACTGTGTTAATAATAAAAGTTGCTATAGTTTTAAGCTCTGTTTACAATATCAAATTTTCTTTGTGAAAAAAATTGTTGCACGCCCATATAAAGTCATGATGTGCCTATTTATGGTCATGATGTGATGTCATCATGACCATATTTAGGCATGTTACATGTCTTTGTCAAATAAAATTTGATAGTGTGGACAGGAGTTAAAGCAAACAACAGCAGACAGTACTAAACAAAATCTACACATGCAAACTTTAAATCCCCATTCCCGGCAAAATTTCACTGAAAGAGATTTAAAAAAAAAAATAATGCATATGCATTACTCTATTTATTACAAACAATGGAAAAATATTGGCATAAATTTTAGTTTTCCGCAAAAGAATTTAAAAAATGAGAAATACAGACTATTTCTCATAGGAGATTACCATTTTCTCAATGAATTCTTTGTTATTAGGCAAATTCAGAGGTTGTAGATCACATCCGCTGGAATGCTCTCGCTTATATGTATACTTTATAGTCAATCAAGTGCATCCTCTCTAATTTTACATTTTTTTTCATGTTTAAAAATGTCTAAGTTCAGTTGAATTAGCAATTTCGTATTACATTTATAAATCTTTATAACATATATAAAAATCAGATTTTTCTTAACTGAAATCTTGCTGGGAATGGGGAGTGATAAATGCTTTCAAAAAGTATTTTAAATGTTGCTAATTTAAACAAGGTATTTAAGGTTATAAATGCTTTTTAAGAGCATTTTGACTATTCTCAAAAATTAACATGCAAGGATGGATGTAAGATGATAAATGCTGTTTAATACATAAACCAAGCAAATTTATGATGTTTAAATTTTCCAACAACCACCTAATCAGAACAGTGGTGGCTCCAGAAATTTGCAACGGTGGGCCAACTAAAACTTCGATAAAGGTACCGGAAAAAAAAAAAATTCCTGGTAGGGTTCAAGGGGAGTGTTTTTATGGCTTAGTATGGCCAGAAATTGTGCTTTTAGACCACAATATTAGGGATTGGCAATCAAAATAATGTTTTGGATAGGCCAGTTAACATTGTTGGCCAGACAGGTCATGGCATCAGACGATGGGGTCTAAGCCTATCTGACGAAGGCTGGGGAATTTCCCTTCCTCCTGCTGGTGCCACTGAATCAAGGAGAAGAGTTAAGAATATTTTAAATTTTTTAAACAAATCAAGAAGAAAGAGAAGAAAGAGGATGTTTTGTCTTCTGAACCACCAATCAATGAAAAAAACTAAGGATGTTATGATTTTCAACAGATGGTGGCAACGGGATTAGGAGGCAACGGGCCGGGTGGCAAAAGGTTGGGTGGCAAGAGGCCTGGTGGCAAGGAGCCTAGGGTGGCAAATGGCTGGGTGGCAAAAGGAGGGGTGGCAATAGGCCGGGTGGAAAAAGGCCAGGTTAGCTTAAGACACAAATCAACATTGATACAGACACTTACATGTTTGACAGAATTGTCCAGTAAAGCATGATGGACAGGTACATGTGTATGCTGTACAGGAACCAGAAACCTGGACACAGCCAGCTCCATTCTGACAAGCATTGTTGGAACAAGCATTGAGCACTACGGGTTAAAATTTCATAGCATGTTATCAATTGAATATAAATTGTACAATATTTTATTTAAATTGTGTTAACTTGGTGAAGCTATTTGTTGTGAAAGTATTAATTAGGACAAAATGTGTGCTTTCACAAGTGACTTACATGTTTCACAGAATTGTCCAGTATAGCAATTCGAGCAGGAACATGTGTAAGATGTACAGGAACCTGCATTTTGCACACAGCCACCTCCATTCTGACAGGCATTGTTTGTACAAGCATTCAATACTGTTAAAGAAATATATTTCATTTATTATTTCATTGGAGATGCTTCTTGTACAGGTAACCAAACCAATTGTTGATTCATGAATGCATTCATTCGTTCATAATTGTACAATGTACAATCAAAAACATAACCACCACTGTTAAATAAGTTATGTTTTAATTCTATTATGATCAAAAATTCCAGTATTTGATTATTTTGGGTAATGAACTCACAAGTTTCACAGAATTGTCCAGTGTAGCATGTTGGGCACGAACATGTGTATGCTGTACAGGAACCAGAAACCTGGACACAGCCAGCTCCATTCTGACAAACATGGTTGTCACAAGCATTCAACACTGTAAAAGAATATAGAAGAAAAAAAATGAATGAGGGTACCGTACAATCAGCATTAGCCTTGTTTACATGGCAAGAGATCACCGCGTTAATATAGGTGTTAAGTGGCCGTGAAAAAGGAGTTAGTAACTCCGCATAACAGATCAGTAACCGCGATGATCTACAAAGTTACATCCGCATCGCATCGGTGTTAACAGATATCATTGGCGTGATATTTAGGCAAATTAGCTGTTGTTTGTCGCTGTTGATAAACAGCATAAATACAATTATTATTATATGAAAATTTATGTTTTTTTGACAAAGGCTTTCAAAACCAGTAGGAATGCGAGCATGTTTCTTTTAGGTCAGTTCTAATCACATGACTTCCCGGTACAACCGATATGGCGAATTGGAATCAATGTTTTTTTTCCTATTATTTAGGAATGTTCCCGTTATAAAAAATTAGCAATAAATGGTTTACATCTAGGTAAGTATAAAAAATGATTGAAATTGAATTATAACATATATATAGTAAAAATGTTCTTATTCTCCCTCGTAGACACAAAGAATGTTCAAATAAGGGGTAAAAACAGAAACTTACATGTTTGACAGAATTGTCCAGTGTAGCATGATGGACAAGTACATGTGTAAGCTGTACAGGAACCAGAAACCTGGACACAGCCAGCTCCATTTTGACAAGCGTTGTTGTTACAGGCATTTAATACTGACACATAAAGAAAAACATATGATAGTATGAACAAGACAGACTAAAAAAGAAATGCAGTACACTTAAGTTCAATAAAAAAAAATCTTAATCGGGATATTTGTACATGAAAACTCACAAGTTTCACAGAATTGTCCAGTATAGCAATTCGGGCAGGAACATGTGTATGCTGTACAGGAACCAGAAACCTGGACACAAGCACCTCCATTCTGGCAAGCATTGTTGGAACAAGCATTCAACACTGATATTCAAGAGTGAAATAAAATTGAAAAAGCTGGATTAAAGAAACCAACATAAGTCTTATTTTCAGGATGCGTAATTTATTTCATATATTGGTATTGGTGATACAAGCACTCTACACTAAAAATCATAGAATTAACTAAAAATCTTTAGACCTCTAAATACTTGTGCAATGTATGTCTCTGATGTTGAAAGAATCAAAGAAAATTTTATAATCGACAGAATTTTAATATTTAAATTCATAATAATTTTTATCAGAAACATAACCACCACTGCTTTCACATAATCACATAATCTAAAGTGAAAAATGTGTACGAAAACAACTATAAAACTCACATGTTTCACAGAATTGTCCAGTGTAGCAATTTGGACAGGAACATGTGTATGCTGTACAGGAACCAGAAACCTGGACACAGCCAGCTCCATTTTGACAAGCGTTGTTGTTACATGCATTCAACACTGATACAAAAAAAAATTATAATTTTATTGTATGACACCACTATTTGAGAATATTCTAATTAATGATATTGATAGAAATATTATATTAAAATTAATATTACTTTATTGTCCACTTTTTACTACAAAAAATTGAAATTGTTCTTTTTTGATAAGAATATTAATAATAAAAACAATAATAATAATAATAATAATAATAGTAAATGTTCATATTAGTTAAAATTATGGTCTATAGTATCTATACTATGAAAACTCACAGAGCATGGTGGTTAAATGCTTTCAATACTGATACATAAAGTAGAAACACTGAAGGTAGCATGGAGAAGACAGAAACAACAAATACTATGTAGTAGGTTCACGTTTAAAAATCAAAAAACCTAATGCAAAAGATATGTATGAAAAATACTATGAAAACTCACATGTTTCACAGAATTGTCCAGTATAGCAATTTGGACAGGAACATGTGTATGCTGTACAGGAACCTGAAACCTGGACACAGCCAGCTCCATTCTGACAAGCGTTGTTGTTACAAGCATTCATTACTGACACATAAAGAAATATTTATGATAACATGAACAAGACAGACTGAAAAAGACAGTACATTTAATTTTAAGCTCACATAAATAAATCTGAATCAAGATATTTGTACTATGAAAACTCACATGTTTCACAGAATTGTCCAGTGTAGCAATTTGGACAGGAACATGTGTATGCTGTACAGGAACCAGAAACTTGGACACAGCCAGCTCCATTCTGACAAGCGTTGTTGTTACAAGCATTTAACACTGATAAAAAAAACAAGTAAAACATATCAAACACATTTTTGAAAAGAATCAAAACATGTATGATAAAAATGATTTTGACAAGTTTGACAGAACTGCTTAACGATGAAGGAAGGTTAGAAATGTGTATGGAATCAGAAATCTGAAAAAAAGCATGGTTGTCACATGCATCCAAGTAGAAACATTGAAGGTAACATGGACAAGACAGAAACAACATACAATATAATACAGTAGGTTATGTTTACAATATCAAAAAATATATATACGGAGAATACTATGAAAACTCACAAGTTTCACAGAATTGTCCAGTGTAGCAATTTGGACAGGAACATGTGTAAGCTGTACAGGAACCAGAAACCTGGACACAGCCAGCTCCATTCTGACAAGCGTTGTTGTTACAAGCATTCAATACTGACACATAAAGAAAAATTTATGATAAAATGAACAAGACACACTGAAAAAGACAGTACATTTAATTTTAAGCTCACATAAATAAATCTGAATCAAGATATTTGTACTATGAAAACTCACATGTTTCACAGAATTGTCCAGTATAGCAACTGTCTCTTATACACATCTAGATGTGTATAAGAGACAGGCATTTAACACTGATAAAAAAAACAAGTAAAACATATCAAACACATTTTTGAAAAGAATCAAAACATGTATGATAAAAATGATTTTGACAAGTTTGACAGAACTGCTTAACGATGAAGGAAGGTTAGAAATGTGTATGGAATCAGAAATCTGAAAAAAAAGCATGGTTGTCACATGCATCCAAGTAGAAACATTGAAGGTAACATGGACAAGACAGAAACAACATACAATATAATACAGTAGGTTATGTTTACAATATCAAAAAATATATATACGGAGAATACTATGAAAACTCACAAGTTTCACAGAATTGTCCAGTGTAGCAATTTGGACAGGAACATGTGTAAGCTGTACAGGAACCAGAAACCTGGACACAGCCAGCTCCATTCTGACAAGCGTTGTTGTTACAAGCATTCAATACTGACACATAAAGAAAAATTTATGACAAAATGAACAAGACACACTGAAAAAGACAGTACATTTAATTTTAAGCTCACATAAATAAATCTGAATCAAGATATTTGTACTATGAAAACTCACATGTTTCACAGAATTGTCCAGTATAGCAATTTGGACAGGAACATGTGTATGCTGTACAGGAACCTGAAACCTGGACACAGCCAGCTCCATTCTGACAAGCGTTGTTGTTACAAGCATTTAACACTGATAAAAAAAACAAGTAAAACATATCAAACACATTTTTGAAAAGAATCAAAACATGTATGATAAAAATGATTTTGACAAGTTTGACAGAACTGCTTAACAATGAAGGAAGGTTAGAAATGTGTATGGAATCAGAAATCTGAAAACAAGCATGGTTGTCACATGCATCCAAGTAGAAACCTTGAAGGTAAAATGGACAAGACAGAAACAACATACAATATAATACAGTAGGTTATGTTTACAATATCAAAAAAATATATGTACGGAGAATACTATGAAAACTCACAAGTTTCACAGAATTGTCCAGTGTAGCAATTTGGACAGGAACATGTGTAAGCTGTACAGGAACCAGAAACCTGAACACAGGCAGCTCCATTCTGACAGGCATTGTTGTTACAAGCATTCAATACTGATACATAAAGAAAAATTTATGATAAAATGAACAAGACACACTGAAAAAGACAGTACATTTAATTTTAAGCTCACATAAATAAATCTGAATCAAGATATTTGTACTATGAAAACTCACATGTTTCACAGAATTGTCCAGTATAGCAATTTGGACAGGAACATGTGTATGCTGTACAGGAACCTGAAACCTGGACACAGCCAGCTCCATTCTGACAAGCATTGTTGTCACAAGCATTCAACACTGATAAAAAAAAAAAACAAGTAAAACATATCACAAACATTTTTTAAATGAATCAAAACATGTATGATAAAAATGATTTTGACAAGTTTGACAGAACTGCTTAACGATGAAGGAAGGTTAGAAATAAGTATGGAATCAGAAATCTGAAAACAAGCATGGTTGTCACATGCATCCAAGTAGGAACATTGAAGGTAACATGGACAAGACAGAAACAACATACAATATAATACAGTAGGTTATGTTTACAATATCAAAAGAATATATGTACGGAGAATACTATGAAAACTCACAAGTTTCACAGAATTGTCCAGTGTAGCAATTTGGACAGGAACATGTGTAAGCTGTACAGGAACCTGAAACCTGGACACAGCCAGCTCCATTCTGACAAGCGTTGTTGTTACAAGCATTTAACACTGATAAAAAAAACAAGTAAAACATATCAAAAACACATTTTTGAAAAGAATCAAAACATGTATGATAAAAATGATTTTGACAAGTTTGACAGAACTGCTTAACGATGAAGGAAGGTTAGAAATGTGTATGGAATCAGAAATCTGAAAACAAGCATGGTTGTCACATGCTTCCAAGTAGAAACATTGAAGGTAACATGGACAAGACAGAAACAACATACAACATAATACAGTAGGTTATGTTTACAATATAAAAAAAATATATGTACGGAGAATACTATGAAAACTCACAAGTTTCACAGAATTGTCCAGTGTAGCAATTTGGACAGGAACATGTGTAAGCTGTACAGGAACCAGAAACCTGGACACAGCCAGCTCCATTCTGACAAGCGTTGTTGTTACAAGCATTCAATACTGATACATAAAGAAAAATTTATGATAACATAAACAAGACAGACTGAAAAATACAGTACATTTAATTTTAAGCTCACATAAATAAATCTGAATCAAGATATTTGTACTATGAAAACTCACATGTTTCACAGAATTGTCCAGTATAGCAATTTGGACAGGAACATGTGTAAGCTGTACAGGAACCAGAAACCTGGACACAGCCAGCTCCATTCTGACAAGCGTTGTTGTTACAAGCATTTAACACTGATAAAAAAAACAAGTAAAACATATCAAACACATTTTTGAAAAGAATCAAAACATGTATGATAAAAATGATTTTGACAAGTTTGACAGAACTGCTTAACGATGAAGGAAGGTTAGAAATGTGTATGGAATCAGAAATCTGAAAACAAGCATGGTTGTCACATGCATCCAAGTAGAAACATTGAAGGTAACATGGACAAGACAGAAACCACATACAATATAATACAGTAGGTTATGTTTACAATATCAAAAAAATATATGTACGGAGAATACTATGAAAACTCACAAGTTTCACAGAATTGTCCAGTGTAGCAATTTGGACAGGAACATGTGTAAGCTGTACAGGAACCAGAAACCTGGACACAGGCAGCTCCATTCTGACAAGCGTTGTTGTTACAAGCATTTAATACTGATACATAAAGAAAAATTTATGATAACATGAACAAGACAGACTGAAAAATACAGTACGTTTAATTTTAGCTCACATAAATAAATCTGAATCAAGATATTTGTACTATGAAAACTCACATGTTTCACAGAATTGTCCAGTATAGCAATTTGGACAGGAACATGTGTATGCTGTACAGGAACCTGAAACCTGGACACAGCCAGCTCCATTCTGACAAGCATTGTTGTCACAAGCATTCAACACTGATAAAAAAAACATGCAAAACATATCAAACACATTTTTGAAAAGAATCAAAACATGTTTGATAAAAAACTGCTTAACGATGAAGGAAGGTTAGAAATGTGTATGGAATCAGAAATCTGAACAAGCATGGTTGTCACAAGCATTCAACACTGATATAAAAACAAGCAAAACATATCAAACAAAAATTTTAAAAGAACCAAGAAATGTTTCACAGAACTGTTTAATGATAAAGTAAGGAAGAACATGTGTGTGGAAACAGAAACCTGAAAACAAGCACCTCAATTCTCAGAAACAAGGTTGTTACATGCATCCAATACTGATACATAAAGTAGAAACACTGAAGGTAATATAGACAAGACAGAACCAACATATAATATGCAGTAGGTTTATGTTTAAAATATCTAAGAATCTGAGATAAAGATATGTATGAAAAATACTACGAAAACTCACAAGTTTCACAGAATTGTCCAGTGTAGCAATTTGGACAGGAACATGTGTAAGCTGTACAGGAACCAGAAACCTGGACACAGGCAGCTCCATTCTGACAGGCATTGTTGTTACAAGCATTCAATACTGATATAAAGAAAAATGTAGGATAACATGAGTAATACAAAACTAAAAAAATACAGTACATATATGTTCGATAAATAAAATCTAAATCAAAATAGAAACCTGGACACAGGCAGCTCCATTCTGACAAGCGTTGTTGTTACAAGCATTTAATACTGATACATAAAGAAAAATTTATGATAACATGAACAAGACAGACTGAAAAATACAGTACATTTAATTTTAGCTCACATAAATAAATCTGAATCAAGATATTTGTACTATGAAAACTCACATGTTTCACAGAATTGTCCAGTATAGCAATTTGGACAGGAACATGTGTATGCTGTACAGGAACCTGAAACCTGGACACAGCCAGCTCCATTCTGACAAGCATTGTTGTCACAAGCATTCAACACTGATAAAAAAAACATGCAAAACATATCAAACACATTTTTGAAAAGAATCAAAACATGTTTGATAAAAAACTGCTTAACGATGAAGGAAGGTTAGAAATGTGTATGGAATCAGAAATCTGAAAACAAGCATGGTTGTCACAAGCATTCAACACTGATATAAAAACAAGCAAAACATATCAAACAAAAATTTTAAAAGAACCAAGAAATGTTTCACAGAACTGTTTAATGATAAAGTAAGGGAGAACATGTGTGTGGAAACAGAAACCTGAAAACAAGCACCTCAATTCTCAGAAACAAGGTTGTTACATGCATCCAATACTGATACATAAAGTAGAAACACTGAAGGTAATATAGACAAGACAGAACCAACATATAATATGCAGTAGGTTTATGTTTAAAATATCTAAGAATCTGAGATAAAGATATGTATGAAAAATACTACGAAAAAACTCACAAGTTTCACAGAATTGTCCAGTGTAGCAATTTGGACAGGAACATGTGTAAGCTGTACAGGAACCAGAAACCTGGACACAGGCAGCTCCATTCTGACAGGCATTGTTGTTACAAGCATTCAATACTGATATAAAGAAAAATGTAGGATAACATGAGTAATACAAAACTAAAAAAATACAGTACATATATGTTCGATAAATAAAATCTAAATCAAAATAGAAACCTGGACACAGGCAGCTCCATTCTGACAAGCATTGTTGTCACAAGCATTTAACACTGATAAAAAACAAGCAAAATATATCAAACCTAAGCAACACATATTTGATAAGAGTTAAAAAATATATTATACAAATGATTTTGACAAGTTTCACAAAACTGCGCAATGTAAAGAACATGTGTGGAACCAGAAACCAAGCACCTCAATTCTCAAAGCATGGTTGTTACACACATGCATCCAATACTGATACATAAAGTTGAAATACTAAAGATAAAATTAACAAAAAAAAGTAATGCATATTATACAGTAGTTTTATGTTTGGGCAGGAACATGTGTAGGCTGTACAAGAACCAGAAACCTGGACACAGGCAGCTCCATTCTGACAGGCATTGTTGTTACATGCATTTAACACTGATATTTTAAAAAAACATCATAATTCTATTGTTTGACACCAATATCCGAGCATATTCCAATTAATTATATTGATAGGAATAACAATAGTAAAAGTAATATTAACTTACCTTAGAAATTCATCCGTTTTAACAATAATAATTAATGTTGATAATAAATAAAATAATGATCTAGGTGCATAAATTTATTTCATCAGTTATTGGTACAAATACTCAAAAAATACAGTCAATTCTTAAGGATAGTAGTTAGTAGTCAATAATGTTAAAATTTAAAATATAGAACTCACAAGTTTCACAGAATTGTCCAGTGTAGCATGATGGACAGGTACATGTGTATGCTGTACAGGAACCAGCAACCTGGACACAAGTTGCTCCATTCTGACAGGCATTGGTGCTGCAAGCATTTAACACTGATATAAAGAAAAAGTAAACCATGTAATGACTAATATGTAAACTGTACAGGAACCAGAAACCTGGATACAAGGACTGGCATGCATGATTATCAACAATATACTGATATATAAAAACACAAACATATTAAATAGTAATTAGAAATATTTTGAAACCAAAATTAATACGTGTCAAAAGTAAAATACTATGACATGTAAAAAGCAAAAAAAACTATTTTGCATAGGATATATAAAGCTGGGCAATCACTGCGTCGAACGACGGTCATATTACCGTCGCACAACGAATCCACCTAAGCTTCCGGAGAGCGATAGACGTTGTAACGCCGTCTGCTGATCCTCAATCCGTTGGTTCCGCGCCGTCACATGGGTTCGTCTTCGCTTTGACGTCACATCGCCGTTGCGCACAGTGAGTACCCAGCTTAAGGTATGAGGTTTGCCATCCCAATACCACCATTAGTGACCAAAAAATGAACAAAAAATTTTCTTTTCCTTTATATTTTTATTTTCATTATTGTAAGTTTTAAATTAATGGGCCATTTACTGAAATTGACTTGCTTTTGTAAAAGTTAGGAATAAAGACTTACTGCTTCTCTGTACTAAAGTATACAATACTGCTACATTCTTATACTAATTATTCAGTTTAATAATTAGCAACAGTACACTGACAAACCTCATATAACAGGCTATGTTATGTTACAGATGTATTATACACTAAGCTATCAGAGAAAGAAAGAGAGAGAGAGAGAGAAACACATTAACATCTTACAAGTTTCACAGAATTGTCCAGTGTAGCAATTTGGGCAGGAACATGTGTATGCTGTACAGGAACCAGAAACCTGGACACAGGCAGCGCCATTCTGACAAGCATTGTTGTTACAAGCATTCAACACTGGAATGAAGTTATACACAATGTTATTGATTTAATATAAATCATTTAAAAACAATAAATATAATTAATTTAAAAAAATACTTAGCTAAAGCTCAACAATTCTAAAATTTTAAATGTTCTTACTTTGACCACTGAAAAATAAAATATTCCAATAGCAGTAGAGCTCAATTTGTTAAAATCAGTGGTAACCATTTTATTACATTTGTCTCTTCTTTTAAAACAAAGAAGTGTAAATAAAGACAACTCCATTCTGACAGGCATGGTTGTTACAAGCATTTAACACTGAGATAAATACAAGTAAAACATATCAACAAATATTTTAATAGTCAAGAAATGTATGAAACAAATAATATAACAAGTTACACAGAACTGAAAATTATGATTTGTACTATACTATGAAAACTTACATGTTTCACAGAATTGTCCAGTATAGCAATTTGGACAGGAACATGTGTATGCTGTACAGGAACCAGAAACCTGGACACAAGCAGCTCCATTCTGACAAGCGTTGTTGTTACAAGCATTTAATACTGATATAAAAAGTAGAAAGACAACAAAATTAAACAGAACATGTCCTAACAAAACAGCTCCAATCTGACACAAATATTAAACACTGACACATACACATAACATTCAACAAGCAATTTTGCTACAAAAACTCAATAATAAATATACATAAAACTTGGGCTAAAAAATTAAGTTATACATTCATAACTTTGATAAAGACTGCTGAAAATAATTTCAGACTTTCATTATTAGATAATTTGTGAAGTATTTTAATATTTTGTCCATGCAAAATATTAGATAAAATTTGAAACATATTTTCAAAAAAAAAATGTAGCTTTTTACAAAATTGTCCAGTTCAAAAAAATTAAACAACTTCTTTTATAAAATATACAGGAACCAGAAACCTAGATATGCTTTAGTTACATACCAGAAAGTAAGATAAGAAAAGTAAAATCCAAATCTAAGAAATATTAACTACACAGAATACGGATTATGCTTGTAATTATTATATTATTACACATTAATCAGTAGAAACTTACATGTTTCACAGAAAGTTCCAGTGTAGCAAGATGGACAGGTACATGTGTATGCTGTACAGGAACCAGAAACCTGGACACAAGCAGCAGAATTCTGACAAGCATTGTTGTCACAAGCATTTAGCACTAACATAACAAGATAAGTAGAATGAAAGGTCTATGAGAAACTACATAAATAAGTTCCCAAGTCGAATTCCATAACTATCATTACCCAAAATTCATTGATCGATTGAAAACAGTTATTCCACAAGCTTGCACCAGGTACAGTTGGTAGAGATGTAACAATTTCAAATTTCTAATTTGTATGAATAACATCATATTCTACATCATTAAAATAGCTAAACACTCACAAGTTTCACAGAATTGTCCAGTATAGCAATTTGGACAGGAACATGTGTATGCTGTACAGGAACCAGCAACCTGAACACAGCCAGCTCCATTCTGACAGGCATTGGTGCTGCAAGCATTTAACACTGATATAAAGAAAAAGTAAACCATGTAATGACTAATATGTAAACTGTACAGGAACCAGAAACCTGGATACAAGGACTGGCATGCATGATTATCAACAATATACTGATATATAAAAACACAAACATATTAAATAGTAATTAGAAATATTTTGAAACCAAAATTAATACGTGTCAAAAGTAAAATACTATGACATGTAAAAAGCAAAAAAAACTATTTTGCATAGGATATATAAAGCTGGGCAATCACTGATCTATACTATGAAAACTTACATGTTTCACAAAATTGTCCAGTATAGCAATTTGGACAGGAACATGTGTATGCTGTACAGGAACCAGAAATCTGGACACAAGCAGCTCCATTCTGACAAGCGTTGTTGTTACAAGCATTCAATACTGATATAAAAAGTAGAAAGACAACAAAATTAAACAGAACATGTCCTAACAAAACAGCTCCAATCTGAAACAAATATTAAACACTGACACATACACATAACATTCAACAAGCAATTTTGCTACAAAAACTCAATAATAAATATACATAAAACTTGGGCTAAAAAATTAAGTTAAACATTCATAACTTTGATAAAGACTGCTGAAAATAATTTCAGACTTTCATTATTAGATAATTTGTGAAGTATTTTAATATTTTGTCCATGCAACATATTATATAAAATTTCAAACATATTTTCAGGGAAAAAAAATGTAGCTTTTTACAGAATTGTCCAGTTCAAAAAAATTAAACAAATTATTTATAAAATATACAGGAACCAGACACCTAGATATACTTTAGCTACATACCAGAAAGTAAGCCAAGAAAAGTAAAATCCAAATCTAAGAAATATTAACTACACAGAATATGGATTATGCTTGTAATTATTACATTATTACACATTAATCAGTAGAAACTTACATGTTTCACAGAAAGTTCCAGTGTAGCAAGATGGACAGGTACATGTGTATGCTGTACAGGAACCAGAAACCTGGACACAAGCAGCAGAATTCTGACAAGCATTGTTGTCACAAGCATTTAGCACTAACATAAAAAGATAAGTAAAATGAAAGGTCTATGAGAAACTAAATAAATAAGTACCCAAGTAGAATTCCATAACTATCATTACCCAAAATCCATTGATTGATTGAAAACAGTTATTCCACAAGCTTGCACCAGGTACAGTTGGTAGAGACGTAACAATTTCAAATTTCTAATTTGTATGAATAACATCATATTCTACATCATTAAAATAGCTAAACACTCACAAGTTTCACAGAATTGTCCAGTATAGCAATTTGGACAGGAACATGTGTATGCTGTACAGGAACCAGAAACCTGGACACAGCCAGCTCCATTCTGACAAGCATGGTTGTTGCACGCATTTAACACTGGAATAAAGTTATACACAATGTTATTGATTTAATATAAATCATTTAAAAACAATAAATATTATATTGATTTAAAAAAATACTTAGCTAAAGCTCAACAATTCTAAAATTTTAAATATTCTTACTTTGACCACTGAAAAATAAAATATTCCAATAGCAGTGGAGCTCAATTTGTTAAAATCAGTGGTAACCATTTTATCAAATTTGTCTCTTCTTTTAAAACAAAGAAGTGTAAATAAAGACAACTCCATTTTGACAGGCATGGTTGTAATAAGCATTTAACACTGAGATAAATACAAGTAAAACATATCAACAAATATTTTAATAGTCAAGAAATGTATGAAACAAATAATATAACAAGGTACACAGAACTAAAAATTATAATTTGTACTATCTATACTATGAAAACTTACATGTTTCACAGAATTGTCCAGTATAGCAATTTGGACAGGAACATGTGTATGCTGTACAGGAACCAGAAACCTGGACACAAGCAGCTCCATTCTGACAGGCATTGTTGGAGCAAGCATTCAACACTGATATAAAAAGTAGAAAGGCAACAAAATTAAACACAACATGTCCTAACAAAACAGCTCCCATCTGAAACAAATATTAAACACTGACACATACACATAACATTCAACAAGCAATTTTGCTTCAAAAACTCAATAATAAATATACATAAAACTTGGGCTATAGAATTAAGTTAAACATTCATAACTTTGATATAGACTGCTGAAAATAATTTCAGACTTTCATTATTAGATAATTTGTGAAGTATTTTAATATTTTGTCATGTAACATATTATATAAAATTTGAAACATATTTTCAGAAAAAAAATGTAGCTTTTTACAGAATTGTCCAGTTCAAAAAAATTAAACAACTTATTTATAAAATATACAGGAACCAGAAACCTAGATATACTTTAGCTACATACCAGACAGTAAGCCAAGAAAAGTAAAATCCAAATCTAAGAAATATTAACTACACAGAATACGGATTATGCTTGTAATTATTATATTATTACACATTAATAAGTAGAAACTTACATGTTTCACAGAAAGTTCCAGTGTAGCAAGATGGACAAGTACATGTGTATGCTGTACAGGAACCAGAAACCTGGACACAAGCAGCAGAATTCTGACAAGCATTGTTGTCACAAGCATTTAGCACTAACATAAAAAGATAAGTAGAATGAAAGGTCTATGAGAAACTACATAAATAAGTTCCCAAGTCGAATTCCATAACAATCATTACCCAAAAACGACTGATTGATTGATTGATTGATTGACAAACAGTTATTCCACAAGCTTGCACCAGATACAGTTGGTAGACACTTAACAATTTCAAATGTTTAATTTGTATGAAGTTTTACAGAATTGTCCAGTGTATGAGTTATAAAGCATTCTACATAATTATTTTACGAAAATCACATATCAGTCATGGTACACATAATATCGAACTATACTAATGTTAGGGAAAAATACTCCTACTATAGTACTACTATATAAATATATATATATATTTGAATAATATTTTATAATATTTATATAATATATATATATATATATATATATATATATATAT
>NW_022737632.1:454159-465601 GCF_011630105.1 Anneissia japonica
GTCAAAATATTGTAAAAGAAATCATAATGCAATCAAAATATACCACATTAAACACTGTTTTAATAACATTTACTTACTTATATATTTAGGTATACTTATTGCAAAAAAAAAAAAAACAACAAAAAAAACAGTCTATTGCAGCATATGCTGAATTGAGAGACTGAATACAAAATTGGGACCTTTAATTTACAATAATTTTAAAATTTACAAATCATTAGTAAAATAGTGCAATATTAAATATTAAAATTTAAATACCTGTTTCACAGAATTGTCCGGTGTAGCAAGATGGACAGGAACATGTGTATTGTGTACAGGAACCAGCAACCTGGACACAGCCAGCTCCATTCTGACAACCATGGTTGTCACATGCATTCAATACTGGAAAAAAAAAACACATTTAGCATGATAAAGAGAACATTAGTATGGCCAAAAAAACACTGTTAAAATCGGATAGACAATATTATAACATAACATTTAACACTGACATATAAACAGATAAATTAACTTAATTAAAGCGACAGAAACAACATAGAATACATACAGTCTCATATATAAAAAAAAAAAAAAAATAACTACAATTAATTAAATAAAATTGAATCTTGAAACTAACATGTTTCACAGAATTGTCCAGTGTAACATGATGGACAGGAACATGTGTATGCTGTACAGGAACCAGCAACCTGCACACAGCCAGCTCCATTCTGACAAGCATGGTTGTTACACGCATTCAATACTGAAAGAAATGAAAAACATGTTAAAACATGTACAAGGTATTAAAATACAACATAGGTATGGTAAAAAAATCAGCTAAAATCGGACAGACAATGTTTCAAAGAATTGTCCTGTGTAGCATGATGGACAAGTACATGTGTATGCTGTACAAGAACCAGAAAGCTGGACACAAGCAGCTCCATTATGACAAGCATTGTTGGTACAAGCATTCAACAGTAAGTTGAATATCAAAAGGCCAATTATAAAAATACTCATTCGGCAATTAGCAGCTTTGTTTAAGGTTTTAGATCAAAAACAAAAAGCTGTTTCATTCTGACAAGAATTCTTCAAACATGCAACCTACACAAATAATAAACTTACATAAACAAAAACAAAAGACATACATTGGAACATGGTAAAATTGTTGTGCTTGAGCCAGAAATTGGGAAAAAGTCAACTTTTTCCTACAAGCATTAAAACAATACTTCAACACTAATAAATGCAAAGACAACATAATACAAATATAAAAATATAACTTAAAACTCACAAGTTTCACAGAATTGTCCGGTATAGCAATTTGGACAGGAACATGTGTAGGCTGTACAGGAACCAGAAACTTGGACACAGGCAGCTCCATTCTGACAGGCATTGTTGTTACAAGCATTCAACACTGATATAAAAAGGAGCACATTAATAGAAAAAGGACAAGACAACAACAGGACACAAATCTGCTCACGTCAGACAAGAACTGTTAGAAAAAGCACTGATCACCCGCATGTAAATTGACAATACAACAAAACATAGACAGAAACAACACATAATATGCAAAGACTTACATTAAACATATATATACTCGGTATGTAACAACAAAATGTAATTTGAAACTCACAAGTTTCACAGAATTGTCCAGTATAGCAATTTGGACAGGAACATGTGTAGGCTGTACAGGAACCAGAAACCTGGACACAGCCAGCTCCATTTTGGCAAGCGTTGTTGTTACACGCATTCAACACTGATATGAAAAGTAGAAACACATTGGATCAACAGAACATATTTTCTAACAATCCAGCTCCTATCTGTAAAAAGCTTCAAACACTGACAATAAAGACAGATAGTACAACACAATAAAAAAACAGACACAGAATAAAACAAGCTTGACATTTAACATCTACACTACTTAAATAACAAATGAAATTTGAAACTCACAAGTTTCACAGAATTGTCCAGTATAGCAATTTGGACAGGAACATGTGTATGCTGTACAGGAACCTGAAACCTGGACACAAGCAGCTCCATTCTGACAAGCATTGTTGTTACAAGCATTTAACACTGATACGAAAAGGAACACATTAATACAACATGGACAAATGAAAACAAATCAGCTCCAATCAGATAAAAACTGTTAGAAAAAGCAATGAACACTCGCATGTAAATTGACATTACAACACAAAAAAGACAGAATATGTAAATGCTTACATTAAAGATACACAACTAGGTAACAAATGTAATTTGAAACTCACAAGTTTCACAGAATTGTCCAGTATAGCAATTTGGACAAGAACATGTGTAGGCTGTACAGGAACCAGAAACCTGGACACAGGTACCTCCATTCTGACAAGCATTGTTGTTACACGCATTCAATACTGATACATAAACAGTAGAAACACATTAGAAAAACAGAACATATGTTCTAACAATCTAGCTCTAATCTGTAACACTGACATAAAGACAGATAGTACAACACAATAAAAAAGACAAACACTGATTAAAACAAGCTTGACATATAACATCTACACTCCTTAAGCAATAAATGAAACATATGTTCTAACAACCAGGTCCAGTCTGTAACAAACTATAAACACTGACATGTAGACAGATAGTACAACACAATAAAAAAAAAAACAAATACTGAATAGAAACCAGCTTGACATCAAACATCTACACTACTTAAATGATAACTGAAACTCACAAGTTTCACAGAATTGTCCAGTGTAGCAATTCGGGCAGGAACATGTGTATGCTGTACAGGAACCAGAAACCTGGACACAGGCAGCTCCATTCTGACAAGCATTGTTGTTACAAGCATTCAACACTGATATAAAAAGGAACACATTAATAGAACATGGACAAAATAAAACAAATCAGCTCCAATCAGACAAAAACTGTTAAAAAAAGCAATGAACACTCACATGTAAATTGATATTACAACACAAAAAAAGACAGAAACAACACAGAATATGTAGAGGCTCACATTAAACATATACATATTTGGTAACAAACGTAATTTAAAACTCACAAGTTTCACAGAATTGTCCTGTATAGCAATTTGGACAGGAACATGTGTATGCTGTACAGGAACCAGAAACCTGGACACAGCCAGCTCCATTCTGACAAGCATTGTTGTCACAAGCATTCAATACTAAAATAAAAAGTAGAAACTCATGAGATAAACAGAACATATGTTCTAATGACCAGGTCCAGTCTGTAACAAACTATAAACACTGACATGTAGACAGATAGTACAACACAATAAAAAAAAAAACAAATACTGAATAGAAACCAGCTTGACATCAAACATCTACACTACTTAAATGATAACTGAAACTCACAAGTTTCACAGAATTGTCCAGTATAGCAATTTGGATAGGTGATCCGCTAACGTTAGCGGATCACCAAATAAGCTTTTGGGCTGATTTTCTGACATGTTATTTAAAAAATCATAACTCCATAACGGGGCGTCGTATCCAAAAAGTGTTTCCAGGAAAATGTTCTTAAACTGTCTCTTATACACATCTAGATGTGTATAAGAGACAAGGTTGGAAATGGTAGAGGAAGTTTTAATGATAGATGAGCCAATATGGAGTGAGTTGATGTTAATTATTGAGCTAGATTTATTAGTGACGAAGATGATGAATTCGGTTTTATTTTCGTTTAGCATAAGCATGTTATTGGACAGCCAACTGTGGATGTCGTGGAGGCAGGTTTCGAGACGTGTTTGAATGAAATCAGACATATAGTACAACACAAAACAAAAAAAAAACCAAATACTGAATAGAAACCAGCTTGACATCAAACATCTACACTATTTAAATGATAACTGAAACTCACAAGTTTCACAGAATTGTCCAGTGTAGCAATTCGGGCAGGAACATGTGTATGCTGTACAGGAACCAGAAACCTGGACACAGGCAGCTCCATTCTGACAAGCATGGTTGTTACAAGCATTCAACACTGATATGAAAAGGAACACATTAATAGAACAAGGACAAATGAAAACAAATCAGCTCCAATCAGACTAAAACTGTTAAAAAAAGCAATGAACACTCACATGTAAATTGACATTACAACACAAAAAAAGACAGAAACAACACAGAATATGTAGAGGCTCACATTAAACATATACATATTTGGTAACAAATGTAATTTAAAACTCACAAGTTTCACAGAATTGTCCTGTATAGCAATTTGGACAGGAACATGTGTATGCTGTACAGGAACCAGAAACCTGGACACAGGCAGCTCCATTCTGACAAGCATTGTTGGAGCAAGCATTCAATACTGATATAAAAAGGAACATATTAATAGAACAAGGACAAAACAACAAGACACAAATCTGCTCCAGTCAGACAAAAACTGTTAGAAAAAGCACTGATCATCCACATGTAAATTGACAATACAACAAAACATAGACAGAAACAACACAGAATATGTAAAGGCTTACATTAAAAAATATATATATATATATACTTGGTATATAATAACAAAATGTAATTTTTTTTGCAATTTTTCTCATGTTTTTTAATGTTTTGTCCATTCTTGTTGCAATTTTATATATAATACAGTATTTTTAATATTCTTGCATTTTTTAATATATTCTATTTTTGTAAATACATTCATTTCAGTCTTTGGCTGATGTTTGTATATTTCCTTTCATGCCTTTATAAATAAATAAATAATTAAATACAATTATATTCAATTAAAAAAATCTGAATCAAGATATGTGTACTATGAAAACTCACATGTTTCACAGAATTGTCCAGTGTAGCAATTTGGACAGGAACATGTGTAGGCTGTACAGGAACCAGAAACCTGGACACAGCCAGCTCCATTTTGGCAAGCATGGTTGTTACATGCATTCAATACTGGAAAAAAAAGTAGAAACACATTAGATAAACAGAACATTAGTTCTAACAATCTAACTATAATCTGTAACAAGCTTCAAACACTGAAATAAAGACAGATAGTACAACACAATAAAAAAGACAAACACTGAATAAACAAGCTTGACACATATAACATCTACTGACATTACTACAGTAATAAATGGAACTTGAAACTCACAAGTTTCACAGAATTGTCCAGAGTAGCACGATTGACAGGTACATGTGTATGCTGTGCAGGAACCAGCAACCTGGACACAGGCAGCTCCATTCTGACAAGCATTGTTGTTACAAGCATTCAATACTGATATGAAAAGGAACACATTAATACAACATGGACAAAATAAAACAATTCAGCTCCAATCAGACAAGAACTGTTAAAAAAGGCAATGACAGCCCACATGTAAATTGACAACAAAACACAAAATAGACAGAAACAACACCGAATATGTAAAGGCTTGCATTAAACATATACAGTTGGACTTATCCAAGTCGAATACAAAATGCCATTGAAATATTGTTTGACTTAGATAGATTTCGACTTACAGATTGTTAAGGGAAAACACAACAATTTGACATGTAAAATAAGATCGACTTAGAAATTATTCGACTTATAAATTATTCGACTTATAAATTTTTCGACTTATAAATTTATCGACTTAGAAATTATTCGACTTAGGCACAGTCGACTTAGGCAAGTTTAACTGTACGTACGCAGTGCTTATACATGCATTGAATACTGATATAAAAAGTAGAAACACATAAGATAAACAGAACATATGTTCTAAAAATCCAGCTCCAATATGTAATAAGCTTCAAACACTGACATAAAGACAGGTAGTACAACACAATAAAAAAAAACAGATACAAAATAAAACAAGCTCGACATACATCTACACTACTTAAATAATAAATGAAATTTGAAACTTACAAGTTTCACAGAATTGTCCAGTATAGCAATTTGGACAGGAACATGTGTAGGCTGTACAGGAACCAGAAACCTGGACACAGGCACCTCCATTCTGACAAGCATGGTTGTCACAGGCATTAAGCACTGACATAGAAAGAAATAACAGATATCGCTCAAACTATATGTTTAAGTATTTGAAACTTAAGTGAATAACAAACTATTGAATAACAAATAGTTTTGGTTAAGCAAATGTGCAGACTATCACATTTTATTTGCCACAAACATGGGACATGCTTAAATGTATTTATTATGACATCACATCATAACCATATATAGGCACATCATAACTATATATGGGCATACAAGAGTTTTTATGTCAAATAAAATTTAATAGAGTGCACTGAGATTTAGAAGGCTAAAAACAACATAGCATAGTGTGAATAGAGCAAACAAGAAAAGTAAACCCCTCAGGGAACTGAACCAGAGACTTTTCAAAGCACTTTTCCGGACACTATGCCAAATTAACTAAGTCAGCAAAACTTGTTGCAAGCTGAGTAGTATTTTGGGAATTACTTTGGTAATTGAGGTACATAGAAAACACATTTGAATTAGGTATGTGGCAAGCTAGGCAATGATAGCAATGTATATCCATGGAGGAATTAGTTAACTAATTCCTTCATGGTCTATCATTCATCAGATTAGCTGAGACTGTTCTATTTTATTCCAAGGGGTGTTCAGGTTTGGGAACAAATGCAATTGGCTTATCCAGGTAAGTAATTCAGGAAATAGACTAGCTGAAGAGAATAAATCAATCTAAATATTTATTTATGTTTGGAAATATCTATTATTCATCAGATTAGCTGGAACTGTTCTATTTTATTCAAAGGGGTGTTCTATTTTGGAAAAGGTAATTTGTTCATTTATCCAGGTAAGTATTCACAAAATAGACTAGCTGGGTAAAAGAAATCAGTATAAATATTTGGTTATGTCTTTTTTCAACATAACGTCCTCAGATTAATGAGTGCCTTCAAATGAATAGGAAGTGTTATAAAACAATCATAGAATGAGGACGCACACGCACACATGCGTTTGATTGCACGACGACGGTAGGACGTAGAACGTAATGACATCGAATTATTGCGGTCGCATAGAATCTAGGACGCAAAGGTTCCCTATTGTTGCTAAAGTCCCACGAAAAAAGTGTTAGAACATATGCAACACATCTGTTTCTTAGACATGCGCATATTCCTTGCCTCATTCTGGTTGGTCAGTTAAGTTTGACTGACAGTTAAGAAAGATCCATTATCATTACAGGTGTTAATTGTACTATAATTAAAGGTTGATGAACATACAAGTTTCACAGAATCGTCCAGTGTAGCATGATGGACAGGTACATGTGTATAGTGTACAGGAACCAGAAACCTGGACACAGCCAGCTCCATTCTGACAAGCATTGTTGGAACAAGCATTCAACACTATAATGTAACAAGCATATGTTAACTAAGTCATATACTAACACAGTAGTTAAATATTGTGTTATAAAACAAACATACTTTTTATTTACTACTGTTTGTCAAAGAATTAAACCAGTAACATACAAAGCTAAAGTAAATAATGCAAAACAAAAATTAAATAATGACTACAGCAGCATATCTAGAAGCCTTGAAATTCGGGGGGGGGGGGGATAAGAGCTGATAAGGGGTGCAAAGTTTATGTGGAGAGCGAGTTCAATGATAAGGTGATGGGCACCTGCTTCAAAAAATAAGGTAATTTGAGGTGATGTTTAACTACTTGAACACAATCTTTAGGGGGATGCCTGTGAGGTATTGAAATTCCCCTAGATACCACTACAGGGTAGATGACTAAAAGCACTTCTTGATACTAAATGTATGGCCAGAGCTATGAAAAACACATTAGCTGTGATCATGTGGCAAATATTATCAATATATCTATAAACTCACAAGTTTCACAAAATTGTCCAGTGTAACATGATGGACAGGAACATGTGTATGCTGTACAGGAACCAGAAACCTGGACACAAGCAGCTCCATTCTGACAAACATGGTTGTCACAAGCATTCAACACTATAAGGGAACATGCAAATGTTAAACTAAATGATACTGCTTACTATTTTTTATACTATTGCTATACATATATATAAATAATATATAAATTTAAATATTAAACATTTTGGAAATTATTACTCTATGAAGGCTGAAAACAAGATTGGTCAAATACATTAATTAAGTTTTTTCACAAAATTAATTTGCTGAAACTCACAAGTTTCACAGAATTGTCCAGTGTAGCAATTTGGGCAGGAACATGTGTATGCTGTACAGGAACCAGAAACCTGGACACAGGCAGCTCCATTCTGACAGGCATGGTTGTTGCAAGCATTTAACACTGAAAAAGAAAATTCAATTGTTATTGAAATTATAAAAAAAATATATAAAAAATCTATTGTGTAAAGCTTTGTCTACTGTTTTCTGTGACAAACACACGTAGTTCACATGCTGGGTCAATCAGACGGTTCTATTTTTGTGGTGGGGGTGTTTTTAAAGGAACAGTGGAAATTAGTCGGTTTATCCAGGAAAGTATTCACAAAATAGACACATATGATTTGTCCATATATGGGTATGATATATAAATATTTGTACAATTTCTTAAATATCTGTCAGAAACCTTGAAAGCTTTAGGCTATACAAAAACAAGCAGCATTCCTAGAGAACAAGTGACATTCCTAAAGAAAAAGTGACATTGTTAGAGAATAAATGTCACTGCTAGAGAACAGGTGACATTCCAAAAGAAAAAGTCGAATTGCTAGAGAACAAGTGACATTGCTAAGAAACAAGTGACATTGCTAGAAAACAAGTGACACTGCTAGACAACAAGTGAGACTCATTATCCCTTTGTTTATACTCAGTCACCATCCACCCTTTTGTTCTTACTGTATATATGACCGCACTTTTATCCTATTTGTACATTCACCTGAAGAAGACCACTGCGTGGTTGAAAGCTTGTGATTAAATAAATTTCTTAGTCTGAAAAGTGCTGTTTGTCCTTCATTTACTGTTATTTTTTTTAGAATATGTTTATTTCAATTTTACACAAATTATTACTTACAGGTTTCACAGAATGTTCCAGTGTAGCATGTTGGGCAACTGCATGTGTATTGTGTACAGGAACCAGTAACCTGGACACAGCCAGCTCCATTCTGACAAGCATTGTTGTTACAAGCATTCAATACTGAAATTAATTAAAACATGGGTTATAAAATTAGATTATACATTTGTAACTCTGACAGAGACTTAGTAGGAAATAATATAAGGCTTTGATTTATTAGGCACTTGAGAATACATTAATAAATATAAATAAATACGTATTTAATTGTATATACTTTAAACGTCTTATTCTTTAATCATAAGATTTTCAAACTGATCTTTAGAAATAAAATGCTCAAAGCATAGACATAATATAATAGCTTTTTTATAGTTAATAATTTAACAAATTTTAACAGTTTAACAAGCATTTAACGCTGAAATTAAAAGAAAAAGGTTAAATACGGACTAAAAAAGTATTACAAATACTATTTTAGCAAATTACACATCTATTGTAATTTATACATAAAAAAAAGAACACTAAATACAACCATGTTTCACAAAAGGTCACTGTGTAACATGATGGGTAGGTACACGTCCATGTCAAGAAATCTGGACACTGCAGCTCCTTTCTGACAAGCATTGTTGTTACATGCATTCTACACTGACATAATAATGAGTGACAGAATATTCTAATAAGTAAATATTGTATATCACAAACTTCCATTCATAGTAAATTTGTTAGAAGATTAAATCTTACATGTTTCACAAAAATTTCCAGTGTAGCATGATGAACAGGCACATGTGTATGCTGTACAGGAACCAGAAACCTGGACACAAGCAGCTCCGCTTTGGCATGCATGGTTATCACAAGCATTCAATACTGACATAGAAAAGAATGAAAATACCAGAAATAGATACATTTACAAACCTGAGTAAACAGGTGAAATGCTAAAGCATTTAACATTGGTTGACATAACGCAAGTAAGGTCCAATAGAAATCTGGCTTATATTGGGACATCAAGGTAAGTATTCAAAAGGTAGCTAGTAACAAGTTTTTAGCACTAATGTTAAGAACAGAATAAGTTATATCGTAGAGGTACTTAAGGAAGGAATAAGATGTATACTTACCAGACTACAATTATTACAAAAATTATAGCCATCTAATAGTAATGATAATAATAATAAATATCTATAAAGCACCAATAGCACTTAGCGGAATAAAAAATCAAAGGCACATGTTTATATGTGAAAAGTTATATGTTTAGAGAGGGAGTTCCAAAATGTGGCAGCTGGAAATAAAAATGATCTGTGGCCGTAGGATTTTGTACTAACACATGGCACAGTGTGCAAATTAAGATCAGAAGAACGGAGGGAGGATAATAAGACATACTTAGGAAGCAGCTCGAGTAGGTAAGTAGGTTGTTGTAGCCGGGCTAATTGCAAATGTGTAAGCAAAATATATTCATAAAATTGGAACTCACAAGTTTCACAGAATTGTCCAGTGTAGCAAGATGGACAGGTACATGTGTATGCTGTACAGGAACCAGAGACCTGGACACAAGCAGCTCCATTCTGACAAGCATTGTTGTTACAAGCATTCAATACTGAAATAAATATAAGTAAAATGTTAATATATACAGAACAAAAAACAACATTGATGGTAAAATTTTATCTTAATATGGAAATACCTATTCACTAAAGTCTTACAAAGAAATAGGGGGGAACCAAGACTAAAAACTAACATGTTTCACAGAATTGTCCAGTGTAGCATGATGGACAGGTACATGTGTATGCTGTACAGGAACCAGCAACTTGGACACAGGCACCTCCGTTTTGACAAGCGTGGTTGGAACAAGCATTCAATACTGAGTTTTTTTGGGAAGTAGAGTAGAAAGCCATGTGTTAAAAGACAATTTATTTTCATTATTATTGGCTTTGTATTTTTTCAATTGTGCCATTTCTCTAGAGATTAAATATGTGCACCATATAATTAACTGTATTATTTTTGATTGATTGTTCTAAAAAATATGATCAATATAAAAATAGTAACATTAAAAATATATAATTTTAATAATTTTGATTATATTATTAAATAAATGAATATAACATGGATTCAAACAAACAATTACAATCTTGAAATATACTCACAAGTTTCACAGAATTGTCCAGTGTAGCACGATGCACAGGTACATGTGTATGCTGTACAGGAACCAGAAACCTGGACACAGGCAGCTCCATTCTGACAAGCGTTGTTGTTACAAGCATTCAACACTAATATTTAAGAGTGGATTGAAATTGAAAAACTGGATTATAGAGATAACCAACATAATTCTTATTTTCAAAATGAATAATTGATTTGACAGATAATTCTAATATATATATATCATACATACATATATGTATATTGAAAAGTATTTACGAGGTTAATGTTTATTGTCTGTGGTAAAAATTGACACCTTATCAATCAAAATACAAAAAGTTAGTTACATAAACTTACAAGTTTCACAGAATTGTCCAGTGTAACATGATGCACAGGTACATGTGTATGCTGTACAGGAAC
>NW_022737632.1:468938-477111 GCF_011630105.1 Anneissia japonica
CATGATGGACAGGTACATGTGTATGCTGTACAGGAACCAGCAACTTGGACACAGGCACCTCCGTTTTGACAAGCGTGGTTGGAACAAGCATTCAATACTGAGTTTTTTTGGGAAGTAGAGTAGAAAGCCATGTGTTAAAAGACAATATATTTTCATTATTATTGGCTTTGTATTTTTCCAATTTTCAATTTTTCAATTGTGCCATTTCTTTAGAGATTATGTGCACCATATAATTAACTGTATTATTTTTGATTGATTGTTCTAAAAAATATGATCAATATAAAAATATTAACATTAAAAATATATAATTTTATTAATTTTGATTATATTATTAAATAAATGAATATAACATGGATTCAAACAAACAATTACAATCTTGAAATATACTCACAAGTTTCACAGAATTGTCCAGTGTAACACGATGGACAGGTACATGTGTATGCTGTACAGGAACCAGCAACCTGGACACAGGCAGCTCCATTCTGACAAGCATTGTTGTTACAAGCATTCAACACTGTTAAGTTAAATACAAAATTTACACTAATTATTCCTACAGTCATTTAGAACAGATATACATTATACAGACAAGGAACATTTATTTCTTTATTTTCCTACGGTCATTTAGTACAGATATACATTATACAGACAAGGAACATTTATTTCTTTAGTTATCTATTTACTCACTTAATTAATAGCAAACTTTTTGTACATCACTTCCAAACTTCCATTCAACATATTAAGTAAAACAAAACAATAATACTATTATTTTAAAACTTTTTAAAACTAAAGAAAATATTATTATCTAAGGTATCGATATCAAACTCACAAGTTTCACAGAATGTTCCAGTGTAGCAATTTGGGCAGGAACATGTGTATGCTGTGCAGGAACCAGAGACCTGGACACAGGCAGCTCCATTCTGACAAGTATGGGTGTCACAAGCATTCAACACTATAGCGAGAATTATTTTAATCAATGAAAACGATACTAGATAACTCTCATTAAAATGCCTACTGAAAAAGGGGCGCAATACATTAAAACTAAAAAAATCATAATGATATGAAGAACTTAAGCTGCAACTTAGCTGCATCAGGGAACCACACCTTGTTAAACGACAATAGGTTTTGTGACATCAGATGGTGTTTCTGATCTTTTATGCCAAATGAATAAAATAGTAAAAGCTATTTTCTAAAACATTAAATCGAGAAAACTAAGGAGTAACTATGATATGAGAACTAACATGTTTGACATTATTGTCCAATGATGGACAAGTACATGTGTATGCTGTACAGGAACCAGAAATCTGGAGACAGGCAGCTCCATTCTAACAAGCATTGTTAAAACAAACATTCAACACTGATTTATATTTTTAGTAAAAGTAGAAAGTCATGGATTAAAAGGTAATTGGTGTATTTTAAGGAGGTTATGTATTCATTGCTGTTTGTCCGTCTGTTTGTTAGCAGGATTAGGATTATTAGTCGAGTTGTAGATATGGGTCTTAGAGGTGATTAAAATTTGGAATGATAAGGTCAAATGTGAATGTGGAAATCACAGAAATTATAAACTTTCTGTGAAATTTACCCTCAAATAAAAAAATAATAAAATTGCCTGCCTCACCCATAAAAGCCCTGTATGTATTATTTTGTATTCAGGCACAGGCATACTGGCATTTGGTAAATTTTTAAGCAATAGTGCCACAATTATCTGCTTGGAAATTATGGATGTGTACACTATAAATATTTTATTGAATTGTCTGAATATATAAATAATAAATTGAGGAAACTAAATTTTTATAATCATATAAGTAATGATATTTAAAGTTATATAAAATTCTTGGGATGCAAGAAACCAAAAATAAATGATAATGGTAATAAATGGCAATAATATTTAAATATGTCTGAAAAGTTGGTAAATTCAGATACTGTTTATTATTTTTGTCAAAATATCACTTCAGATATATTTTCTTGAATATATCAAATTGACCTGGTGTACCACAAGACTCACTTTGTCACAACAACTCACATATACGGATGAGATCTGACACTATCATGCCCATATATGGGCACAAAATGTGTAGTTGTTGCAAACGTTCACCACTGAGACCAGCATAGCTCAGTCGGCAAATCTGGTGGTAGCCACTACGTGTGCGCTGAAACTTGGAGATCTCTAGGACCCCGGTTGTGAGGGCTAGGCTAAGTAGCGTTGTCTTATGATTGTTGGTGGCATAATAGATCGTCATTAAAAAAGATCTATTGGTGTGTGCGTTGTGGTCATGCATTCTTCGTAGAATCGTATCGCCCAACAATAGTAGGGCACAGCAAGTGTCCAGCATTAGGTTAAGATATTTCTAAATATCTTTAAATGTGGGTAATTTAAAATCAGTTTAAATTACCCACATATAAATTAACAATACAACACATAAAAGACAGAAACAAAATAGAATATGTAAAGGTTTATCATTAAACATATACACACTCGGTACTTATATAACAAAATGTAACTTTAAACTCACAAGTTTCACAGAATTGTCCAGTATAGCAATTTTGACAGGAACAAGTGTAGGCTGTACAGGAACCAGAAACCTGAACACAAGCAGCTCCATTTTGACAGGCATTGTTACTACAAGCATTTAACACTGATATAAAGACAAGTAAAATGTTATTACTTGTACAGAAGGTGGAACATACTTATCAATACAAACTTCAAGAAAGTGTCTTTAAGAATGAAAAAAGAAGAAAAAAGAAGCAAAATTCTAAACCTTACAGGTTTCACAGAATTGTCCGGTGTAGCAAGATTGACAAGTACATGTGTAGGCTGTACAGGAACCAGAAACCTGGACACAGGCACCTCCATTCTGACAAGCATTGTTGTTACACGCATTCAACACTGATATAAAGACAGTTAAAATCGTATTACTTGTACACCAAACATAAATGCCTGTATAAATGCCTGCCGAACCACTGGGTTCATAGGCCACAGTTTCAAAAAGCGTGATGGACCTTTTGGGTGGGATGCTGGTGCACCAAAGGTTACTCCCAGCAATTCGCTGGTAACCATTTATAGCTGGGTAGAATAAGCCAATATACATAAAGTTCCTTGCTTAAGGACACAAGCGAAATGCACAGCAAAAGATTGAAACATTTCCACCGCGCCAAACCACCTCCATACTTGTATAGAAGGTGGTAAGTATTTATCACACAAACATTAAGAAAGTATCTTTAAAATTGAAAAAAGAAGGAAAAAAAGCAAAATTCTAAAACCTTACATGTTTCACAGAATTGTCCAGTGTAGCAAGATTGACAAGTACATGTGTAGGCTGTACAGGAACCAGAAACCTGGACACAGCCAGCTCCATTCTGACAAGCATTGTTGTTACACGCATTCAACACTGATATAAAGACAGTTAAAATCGTATTACTTGTACACCAAACATAAATGCCTGCCGAACCACTGGGTTCATAGGCCACAGTTTCAAAAAGCGTGATGGACCTTTTGGGTGGGATGCTGGTGCACCAAAGGTTACTCCCAGCAATTCGTTGGTAACCATTTATAGCTGGGTAGAATAAGCCAATATACATAAAGTTCCTTGCTTAAGGACACAAGCGAAATGCACAGCAAAAGATTGAAACATTTCCACCGCGCCAAACCACCTCCATACTTGTATAGAAGGTGGTAAGTATTTATCACACAAACATTAAGAAAGTATCTTTAAAATTGAAAAAAAGAAGGAAAAAAAGCAAAATTCTAAAACCTTACATGTTTCACAGAATTGTCCAGTGTAGCAAGATTGACAAGTACATGTGTAGGCTGTACAGGAACCAGAAACCTGGACACAGCCAGCTCCATTCTGACAATCATGGTTGTTACAAGCATTCAACACTGATATAAAGAAAAGTAAAATCGTATTACTTTACAGAAAGTGTTACATATTTATCACACAAGCATGTATAAAACAAGTAAAGCAGATCCTTGTTGAGCCACTAGGGCTCATAGGGCTGGAGCATATCCCAAGTTTCTGTAGCATGAAGTGGATGAGAGTGTAGTACAAGAGAGCCCCTTAACATCAGCTCTTCAGCAATAGGGAGCTAATAGCGGGTCACTCTCGTTAAATATGTTTAAAATAAAAAAATACAATAATACCCCCACCCCCAGGTGGGATGCTAGTCCACTGCCAGTCACTCCCAGCAATTTACTGGCACCCGCTGATACAGCTGGGTAGACTGAAGCAATGTCAATAAAGTGCCTTGCCCAGGGACACAGGTGAAATGCACAGCAAAAAATTGAAACCCCGACCTCAAGGTTGGGAAACCAAACAATTTCCACTGGGCCAAACTGCATCCAAACAAAAAAATATTAGGAAGTATTGTTGTTACAAATATTCAACACTAAAATATATACAGATGTTCATTATGAAAACTCAAAATTTATAAATAAATATAAACAGCATCATGATGTGCATATGGATGTGATCTGACATTACAGATATATGTATCGTAGTGTGGCCAGAGCTTAATCTATGTGCATTACAAAAGCTTATGTCAATGAGGACACTGTGTGTGAAACATCTTTACACATGCTTAGTAGAATCAAGACTACAATAAAGACCCTTTCAGATAGACGTTGCCGCAATATTGCGGTAAGCATGCCGGCATAAAAACTGGTCTATACCCTTTCACACAGCGCCTTTCTTACTGGAATAGTGCGGAAAACTTACGCTTTTCTGTCTAAAAGGGTCCTATAGAATGGCGTAATATTGGCAGTTTAAATACCACCGCGCAATTGTTTTCAACTTTATAGCCTTGCTTGTTTATGCATAAATGCAGACGCCGGCTTGATTGCCACAACATCAAGTAGACCCTTTCAGACAGAGCAAGCAAGTAACCGTTGCCGCAAAATTGCGGCAATATTACACAGGTGCCCTAAAGTATGCCGGCATATTGGCGTATCTAGACCCTTTCAGATAGAAACCCATGTCGGCGTGCTTACAGCAATATTGCAGTATTGCAGCTTTGTCTGATGCTTACAGCAATATTGCAGTATTGCAGTTCTGTCTGAAAAGGGCTTAAGTGAAACAGAGTCAAGCCTTTTGCGACTATGTTGATGTTGAGGTAGGAAGTCTACACACATAGCTCAGCTCTAGCTGAAGATGTAAAGCCTGTTTTCCACTGGGCGAATTTATTCGCATGAATCGAAGGCGTCGGTTCGGTTCCTAAGTTCTGATTGGTTGCACACATTTTTCGCTTCTCAAAAAATAGAAACAGTTCGAACTAAAAATTTCACTGAAGCGTAAACTTCAATAGTAATGTGAATGCGCATGAACTATGCTTTCGATTCACGCCAATAAATTCGCCTAGTGTAAAACCATCTTAAGGTGGCACATCCTTCTTTGTAAATCAGACTTAAGCCAGCTGTCCAGACTATAAACTGTTATTTGACAAAAACATGTGATATGCCTAAATATGGTCATGATGACATCAGACAATGACTGTAAAGGCACATCATGACTACATATGGCCATACAACAGTTTTTAATGCTTCCCAAGGTCAAATACTTGACTAGAGCTATACCTATAGTTAATATAACTATGGACATCAGAATCAGAATCAAATTATTTATCCTTCCTCAGATATTAGTGCAACAAACCAAATTTTCCTACACCATTAAAACAAATTTAAAACTCACAAGTTTCACAGAATTGTCCAGTATAGCAATTTGGACAGGAACATGTGTATGCTGTACAGGAACCAGAAACCTGGACACAGCCAGCTCCATTCTGACAAGCATGGTTAGAACAAGCATTCAATACTAAAATATAAAAAAAAAATGTAAAGGATAAAAAAGATAATATGTAGAACATGTGGGTATATACAGTAGTAGTATTATTAGTGGTGTTGGTATTAGTGGTGGAAGTAGTAGTGCTAGTAGTAATGGTAGTGGTGGTGGAATTACGTAGTAGTAGAAGTTTAGTAGTAGTGGTAGTGACCAATGTGGTAGTAGTAGTAGTAGTAGTAGTAGTAGTAGTAGTAGTAATCGTAGTAGTAGTAGTAGTAGAGTAGTTGTAGTAGTGGTAGTGGTGGAAGCAGTAGTAGTAGAAAAAGTAGTAGCACTAGTAGTAGCAATGGTAGTGGTATTAGTGGTGGTGAAAGTAGAAGTGGTGGTTGTGGTAATAGTTGCATTAGTAGTAGTAATGTTTCAAAGAAAGTATACACTGTGCAAAATCCAGATACATGGATGTAAGCAGCAATGTAGTAGTTAAGCATTAAACACAGAAATAGAAAAAAATGAAGAAGTATTACAAAATTTTTAATAAGGAATTGGGAAATTAATTTGTTGATAATATAAAAAGCTTAGAATATATTTGAGCGTTGAAATACAAACTCACAAGTTTCACAGAAAGACCCTGTGTAACATGACGGACAGTTACACCTGTAAGCTACACAAGAACCAGCAGCCTGAACACAAGTAGCTCCATTCTGACAAGCACTGTTGTCACAAGCATTTAATACTAACATACAGATAAGTGAAAAAAAAAAAAATAGAAGAGAAAACAATGAGAAGTAAGTATATATAGACAGTAATAACACATATACTGCCTGTGGTAAAATAATTCAAATAAAAAATATAATTGAGTAATCTATTATTAATCAGACACAATTTGAAAAAAACAATTAATTACAATATTTAATTCATTTTTACTACAAAAATCCAGAAAACTGGACACAAGCACCTCCATTCTGACAAACGTGGTTATCACAAGCATTTAGCACTAGCAGAGACAGACACGGGATATTTTTAAAAACTACTTATTGAAATTGTATATACCCTATTTAAATTAAGTGTATATGGTCATTAGAGAATTTGGTCGTTTTATGTACAACTACAAAGCAGAGGCCCCAAGTTTGAAAAAGTTACTTCAGGAGATCTGGTTGAATGACCTCAACACATGTAATTTAATTTTGCTTAACATAGTGGTGAGACGTCTGTGAGAAAATTGATAATAGAGCAGTGAAAACTTGCCAATATTATGAATTTGCAGGAAATGGGTTATTTTCCGGGAGATCCTTGCTTGGTTACGGGAGTGTGGGAGGCCGTCCCGATATCCAAGAGACATCTCCATGTTGCGGAAGACTTAGGACCCCTGACAAATGGACTTACTACCTACTACGACACAGATGGTCCACTGCTTTGTCTGTATATCTTTTATTGTTTTTTTAGCAGGGATGGGGTTGTGAAAGGGGGATGGGGGCTACTGAATACAGAGTACTGTTCTTTCATAGTACTGTATATCTTCACTAACCTTCTAAGAAAACAATCTATTATAAATGTTAAACATTATTATTTAGATGTGTCAAGAGCCACAAGTTTATGTTAGTACAACCTTCACAGGTTTAACTTAATACTACAGTATGTATTTTAAAATGTATTTAATATAAATATTTTGCCAGATTAATGCCTTTATTAATGGAACTACTGCTCACATTTCATTTTGATGAAGCAAAAATCCCAAGGGACTAAAGCCATTAACTGTCACTAGGGCTACGTTCACACTTGCACTCTAGCCAGGCATAACTGAAGCATGGAGCAAGTCCCACATCTGGTGTGAACATATTGAGTATGCATGGTACATGGGTTAAAGGTTAAACTAGCTCCACTAATTGAAACCATCAGACACTACTGTGTTGATAACTGTGGTCACACTTTGACCAATGGCAGCTATCAACACATTGTTACAGCTGTGATTGGTCACACTTTGACTAGAGGTTATAGCGACAAATATCAAGCAAAGGTCAACCTGGTTACCTTATCTGGTTTGGGTTGTCTAGGTTAAGAGCAATCTCATGACAGCATGAATCATTAACTTAGTCTAATTCTGACCCCAAACTTCTCACTTGGAAAAAGTCAAGCCTGGATTGATTGTCATTAAACCTGACTCTCCGATCGTAGCATTGCTTGATTATTTGTTATGAAAGCATTGACCAGATTCTGTCTCTTATACACATCTAGATGTGTATAAGAGACAGCATTCAACACTGATATAAAGACAGTTAAAATCGTATTACTTGTACACCTGTCCCTTATACACATCTAGATGTGTATAAGAGACAGGTGGAGAAAAACCCATAATTTTATTGTACAATAGTAATTTACTGAATTTAAAATAGCTTTATTAAAGA
>NW_022737632.1:477333-486931 GCF_011630105.1 Anneissia japonica
TTATCTCTGTAAATACTCATATTGGATATTTCACGGTACCACATAAAACCTTGTAATTGTAAATTATGTAGTGATGAAATGTGAGAAGTAATAAAAGTGGGATAACCCCACAAAAGACAAAAAAAAAAAGAATAAACTCACAAGTTTCACAGAATTGTCCAGTGTAGCATGAAGGACAAGTACATGTGTAAGCTGTACAGGAACCAGAAACCTGGACACAAGCACCTCCATTCTCACAAGTGTGGTTATCACAAGCATTTAGCACTAACAGTAAGACAGACAATTTATATATTTTTTTTTAATTGCTTATCCAAGTTTTTATACCTCAATTAGTATAGAAAGTTAAGTAACAGTTTTAGTAGAAACTTACAAGTTTGACAGAATTGTCCAGTGTAGCATGATGGACAAGTACATGTGTATGCTGTACAGGAACCAGAAAGCTGGACACAAGCACCTCCATTCTGACAAGCGTGGTTATCACAAGCATTTAGCACTAACAGTAAGACAGACAATTTATATATTTTTTTTTAATTGCTTATCCAAGTTTTTATACCTCAATTAGTATAGAAAGTTAAGTAACAGTTTTAGTAGAAACTTACAAGTTTCACAGAATTGTCCAGTGTAGCATGATGGACAAGTACATGTGTATGCTGTACAGGAACCAGAAAGCTGGACACAAGTACCTCCATTCTGACAAGAATTTGTGTTACAAGCATTTAATACTGACATAAAGAAAAGAACAATACAAGTAAGTAGAAATAAGAAATAAAAATAAGAACATTTAAATTACAAGAATTTAAAAGAAGATTTATTAATATGTTTAATATACAAAGTAAATTTAGAATGTTTTACAAAATTGGGAAAGAGAAGGATAGTAAAGTAGAAACTCACAAGTTCCACAGAATTGTCCAGTGTAGCATGATGGACAGGTACATGTGTATGCTGTACAGGAACCAGTAACTTGGACACAAGCACCTCCATTCTGACAAGCATGGTTGTCACAAGCATTCAACACTAGCAACGATATAGACAAGGGATAGCATGGAGATGTTGAAGTTTAAAAGAAACAAAAATCAAAATAAAATATACATATAACTCAATCACAAAATTATTTTCATTCATGGTTGAATCATGAACTTTGACATAAAAAAATGAAACATGAGAAAATCAATACAAAAATTTGAAAGATTTGTTAGTAAAAGTTAGAGTATAAATACGAGCATACAAACTCACAAGTTTCACAAAAAGACCCTGTGTAACATGACGGACAGTTACACCTGTAAGCTACACAAGAACCAGCAGCCTGAACACAAGTAGCCATTCTGACAAGCACTGTTGTCACAAGCATTTAACACTAACACAGAAACAAGCGAAAAAAATAAATTGAAAAGCATGCTATACTGTAACAGATACTGTCTTCTCTTAAGATCCAAAATAAAAATGTTGGCGGATCATTTAAAAAAGTCAATTAACTAACTAAATTTCAATGCGACACATTTTAAAAAATTAGGGCGGACTCTAGGGGGCCCATTGGCCTGGGCCCCTCCAAAAATTTCAAAGCTAAAAAAAAATGGAGAAAGAAAATTATTCAAATTTTAAGTCTAAAAGTGCAATTTCCGGCCGTCTACAGGTGCCATAATCTTTTTTTTTTTTTTTTATCTCATCTCAGCCCCAGCTATGATGGGGCTGGAGTGGTATAGGCCCTCCATCTGTGAAAGTCCCTCCTTGCCTCCCCACCCCGCTATTTTAAATTCCTGGGTCCACCACTGAAACAATTAAGATTTTTGTTGATTTACCAACTTGTTTATACAATTTAAATATTTTCTGTTACTTTCAAATTAATTGTCCTTGTAAATATTCAAAGCAAGAAAGTCAACTATCAAATTTAATTTTTCTTAATTCCTACAGTAAGCTACAGTAGGTAGGTAAGGAAACTCACAAGTTTCACAGAATTGTCCAGTGTAGCATGACGGACAAGTACATGTGTAAGCTGTACAGGAACCAGAAACCTGGACACAAGCACCTCCATTCTGACAAGCGTGGTTATTACAAGCATTTAGCACTAACGGTAAGACAAAAAAACTTATGTTTAAAAAAACTGCTTATCAAAGTTTTTATACCACAACAAGTATAGAAAGTCAAGTAACAGTTTTACTAGAAACTTACAAGTTTCACAAAATTGTCCAGTATAGCAAATGGAACAAGTACATGTGTATGCTGTACAGGAACCAGAAATCTCGACACATCCACCCCCATTTAGACAAGAATTTGTATCGCAAGCATTTAATACTGATATAAAAGAAAGAATAAAAAATAGAAAGAGAATAGTTTATAGTAGTAAGAAATCAATCTGAAAGATTTCTTGATATATGTCAGTATATACAAAGTGAATTTAGAATTTAAAAAGAGAAACAAGATAAAGAAGAAAACTTACAAGTTTCACAGAATTGTCCAGTGTAGCATGACGGACAAGTACATGTGTAAGCTGTACAGGAACCAGAAACCTGGACACAAGCAGCTCCATTCTGACAAGAACTTGTATTGCAAGTATTTAATACTGATATTTAAAGGAAATACATTAGAGTAGAAATGAGGAATAAAACAAGAGGGAAAAAAGTTTTAAAGTAAAATAAAATTGATAAATTTGTTTATGTACATATTAAATTAAATATGTTGAGAAGAGAAGAGTGTTGAAGTAGAAACTCACAAGTTTGACAAAATTGTCCAGTGTAGCAATTTGGACAGCTACACGAGTATGATGTACAGGAACCAGAAACCTGGAAACAGACCCCTCCATTCTGACAAGCATTGTTTTCACAAGCATTCAATACTGATATCATATAGAAATGAATTAGATAAAAAGTATTAAATAACAATAGACTTCACATTAAATACAGAAACAAAGTGCAACAAAAGAAAAGAGTAGAAACTCACAAGTTTAGCCTGATTTCCATAAATTAGCTACATGTTATTGCCAACAACTTTCAGCGATGCTAAATTTTTCGGTAAAATCGGGGTTGCGTCTGGGACAGCTACACAATGAAACGATTGCAGGGGAAACGCTGCAGCGTCAGTGTAGCAAATTCATGGAAAAACCAGGCTTTTCACAGAAATGCCCAGTGCGGCATGTGACTTGATGGAAAAGAACACGTGTAGGCTATACAGAAACCAGAAACCTGGACACAAGCAGATCCATTTAGTCATGAGTTTGTGTCACAAGCATTTAATATTAAATAAGAAGAGTGCAGTGGGTGAAAGTAGTTTATAAGACATAATACAGAACATGAGATAAAAAAAATATTGAGAATGTTGAAATGACACAAGCAGCACCATTCAGATAATCATGGTAAGGTCATAACATCCATTCTTAACTAGCAGAATTTGTGACAAAGAATTGTGAAGAATGTGGAAAATATCAAGGAAAGAAGTGAAAAGGAATGAGAACGTGATTTCCTTATATTTGCAATAATTCAAAAAAGCACCAGGATGTAAAATGATGGAATTATTATCTGTTCGTTGTTCAATATCTATAAACTATGCATCTCTCCTGAGCCCAGGATATATTTAAACATTTTTACTAACTAAATTAAAAGTTTGAAATAAGAAAAAATATTTTTAACATTAACTTGTATTCCTATTGGAATGAAGATGTGGCAGTGAAATGACTGCCCTCCAGTTTGAATAAACATAAAGCATTTATCAATCTGATTACAGAACAGTTTTAATAACTATAGTCTACTGCTTAAGGATCAAGCTATATAAGCTCCAGCAAGGGCTTAGGGCCCTTTCTATTAACTTTAAATTTTTTCCCTACTACCTAGAATCTTTTGGCAAAACTGTTTAGCTAAATATAAAACGGAATTATATTTTCATATTTTACCACCATTCTGTTTGCTTTTTTTTCGAACACTAACTTCACTAAACAAGGGTTAGAAGTCTTGCCTAAGCATGATTAAAAACACAAAAAAACTCAAAACTGAAAAAACCTAAATTCAAAACGTGTGTGTGTGCATATTAGTTAAATAGAAAATACAAAAAAATTATCTGTAATGCTAATAACCACAAATTAATCTATGTCAACCTAACAAATATATCAACATAACACTCACATGTTTCACAGAATGTTCCAGTGTAACATGATGAACAGGTACATGTGTAGGCTGTACAGGAACCAGAAACCTGTACACAGGCAGCTCCATTCTGACAAACATGGTTGGTGCAAGCATTCAACACTGATATGAAAGAACAACAAATACATACATAAATAAATTATAAAAATGAACTTACAGATGTCAAAATTGAGAACATTGTAGCAATATTTTTTTAATGCTAATTATATTAATAGTTTGATATACTTGTGTAAAAACATATAATAAGATTAATTAATAATAATTAAACTTTCAATAAAAAAACTACAAATAATATTAATAGTAAATTTACTACCGTAAAACCTCAAATTGAAGCCCTGGGCTTCTTCTTTTCTTTGCGAACTTTGGATGGGCTTCTGTTTGAGACGGACTTTTTGAGAATTTTGAGAATACTTATGCAAAATGAATGCTATAAATTTTGTGAATTTTTACCATAAAACAATAAATAAGGCCACTGTAACATTAATCTGTATAATGGAGTGTATTTAACTGGCACTAAATAACCTACTGTAAACTACTGTATAAGCCAAGGTTGTATTTAATCTATTTTGTTTTCTGAAATTAATGTACAGTGTATGACTGTAATATCTTGGAAAAGAAGCCTATGTTATCTTGAGAAGAAGCCTATGGGCTTCTTTTTGAGATGGGCTTCTTTTCGAGGCTAATTTCGCAAACTAAACAGCGGGGACTTCAAGTCGGCGAAAACTACCTATTATAATGTCACAAGCATTCAACACTTACATGAAACACTAAAATAGTATTACTTGTATGTATAGAAAATCACATAACACTAATGGTACACATTAATCATTCTATACTATTATAAGATTGTTATGAAGAGAAACTTACATGTTTCACAGAATTGTCCAGTGTAGCATGATGGACAGGTACATGTGTATGCTGTACAGGAACCAGCAACTTGGACACAGGCACCTCCGTTTTGACAAGCGTGGTTGGAACAAGCATTAAGCACTGAAATAATTATTGTAAACGTTAAGTTTGTACTAAGTCAAAGCTAACTGTGCCTGAGCAGCAATATTGTGCATTTCAATTATTCCTTTGTGCATTTCTCCACCCAATTGTTCAAATTTGGAAATGAACATTTATAACAGTAATTTAATATTACAATGTTATATTCAAATAATATTCCACTGTGTTTTCGTTCACAAAAAAGTTAAAATTTAGATTTGAATGTATGCAATCGTAATTTTATATTTTTCCAATAAAAATGTTACGGTTGAGCATGTGCGTAGCTAATTGATTATTTAAAAACAAATTGTGAACAGCAGTATAACGTAGTTAAGTCAAAGAAATGTTTCCATTGTCTTCATCAAAATTAATGTAATACAATCATTACTGAAAACTTTATTGACAATTATTTCATCACCCATAACATAGCTTACATTGTCTTGTGATGTGACAAGTCAAATACAGTTATATAAAAAAACAAAAAAACAAAAACAAAACAAATACATTAAATAAATTTAAAAAAGAAAATGAAAAAAATATTTCCAAATAAAAAAATAAATAAAAATAAAAAATATTTCCAAATAAAAATTAAAATATAATCTGAAGAATACGAAAACTCACAGGTTTCGCAGAATTGTCCAGTGTAGCATGATGGACAAGTACAGGTGTAGAGGGTACAAGATCCAGTAACTTCAATGCAGGCACCTCCGTTCTGGCAACTGTTGACACTGCATGCACTCAAGCCTGGAAAAAACAAACAAACCAATGCCAATGATAATAGAAGAAGATAGAGCTGAACCCAAAAATATTGAAACAATACTCGGGTTATTCAGTTCCCCCCCACCACCCAAAACTAAGGTGATGCCCTTCCTTATGCGGTGGGGTTGAAGTTGGGTTAAACGACTTTTCATCATCGACGCAATTATTTTTTGGATAACTTTTAGCTTTGTCTATTTTCTGTAGTGTATCCACTCTGTAAAATATTCACCTGCTCATTTTAATGCAAAATATGTGATTAGCTTCTTATCCAACTTTAGTTCCTTGCCATTACTTAATCATCACAGTAGTTATGTGTATATTAAGCTAAGTATTTTTCTAAATTTTTTTCAAAAGAGGTTTCTAAAAAATTAAAAACATAAGTACAACTTTTTTATACCCAAAGATAACCATCAATTACTTTCCTCATTTATAAAAAACTATTGAAATTTATATATTTATATATATATATATATATATAACACACCATTATTTTTTTTCCTTATAAACATGTTTTCTCAATATTTTCAGTGTGTTAATTGTTGAATGATCACTTACGTGTTTCACAAAATTGTCCAGTATAACATGATTGACAAGCACATGTGTAGGCTGTACAGGAACCAGCAACAGAAGTACAAGCAGCACCATTTTGACAAGCATGGTTTGTGCAAGCATTTAGAGCTAAGCATAAAGCAAAACGATATATGTTACGTTACGAGTAAAACACAACTGGCTGAAAATTACAGTACAACAATTATATAAATTCAATTAAGCTTTTGTATGTACAGTAATGAAAGACCCCTCCAATTAAAGACCCCTCAAATTAAAAACCACTTTTCCGTGGTCCCAAATTAACAAATGTCTTTTATTTTTATTATTCTAATTAGAGACCAAAGCTGCTAAAAACCATGAAAACCCAGGTCCCAAAAGTGGTCTTTAATTAGAGAGAGACTTTTCATACATTAGTTTCACAAGACAACACAAAGTTTTATACTTTGGCTATATAATGTTTATTTATTATTACTTTGTACACTTCATCAAGTCTGTCTCACTCTATCAAGTTTTATGTGTGAAGTACTTTTGATTTTCCAAAAATTGAGTGTGATATGATATAAACATGTCCATATATGGGCAAAATAAAAGTTGTCACAAAATATTAAAGTAGACACAGTTTATAATACTAACCCATGTCCAGACTATCAAATTTTATTTGACAAAAACATGTGACATGCCTAAATATGGTCATGATGACATCACACAATGACCATATATAGGCACATCATGACTATATATGGGCACATCATGACCATATATAGGCACATCATGACTATATATGGGCACATCATGACTATATATGGGCACATCATGACCATATATAGGCACATCATGACTATATATGGGCATACAAAAGTTTTTGTTAAAGAAAATTTGATAGTGTGGACAGAACATTAGATGATATAATTCAGCTCCCATGTTATAGTTAAAGTTTTGTGATATTGTTTTTCATCATGATATTATGTTAATGAATTGATTTGTGAAGAGATTAATTCCTCAATTTAAACACATCTGTTGCAAGGTACAATATGTATGCATGGGCATGTCATAATATCACACCCAAATATGGGCAAACAACATATATTTTAAAAATAATGACAGTGTACTGTAAACAAAATCATAACACAATAATACAGCAATCGCTATAGCTAAAATAATGCCACAACTCACCAGTTTCACAAAATTGTCCAGTGTAGCATGATGGACAAGTACATGTGTATTGTGTACATGTACCAGAAACCTGGACACAGGCAGCTCCATTTTGACAGCCATGGTTAGAGCAAGCACTCAGTACTAAAATCATTCATGATAAATTTAAAAAATATTGATGTCACAAGTCACAACACAAACAACATGATAGTGTGTATAGAGGTTTTAGTGGAAGGGAGGGGGGAGTGGGGAAGAAATTGGGGGGGTGGGTAGAGAATTCTAAACATATACTTTTTTGGTGGTTGTTTATTTTTGGAGATTTCAAGGCAGTGGTGTGCATGAAAAAAATAAAGAACTTTTTATTGGCAGGCAGTGGGTTCGGTTAACAAGATAACAAAAGTCTCAAAAATCCATTTTCTTTTTTCAGTCACTGATGGTGTTTTTGGCATGGTAAGCCCCATTTACTATCTGATGTTTAGATTAAAAAATTATCAAAATTACTATACTCATGTGTTTCACAATGAAATAGACAGAAACAATATAGAATATGTACAACCTCACACTACATAATATGATATGTGAATAACTAATGGAACTCAAAACTCACAAGTTTCACAGAATGTTCCAGTGTAGCATGATGGACAGGTACATGTGTATGCTGTACAGGAACCAGAAACCTGGACACAAGCAGCTCCATTCTGACAGAAGTTGTTGCTACAAGCATTTAATTCTGAAAATTGATTATTAGTAAAAAATAATTATTATTAATGAAGAAAACCAAGCTACACAAAAATCTAGATGCATTTGCATTTGCTAATTTCCTGAAAAAATGCAGAGCAGCAACTAATGTGAGTACAGTAATGGTAAAAATAGATTTCATCATAAGTTCTTAAGGTCAGTATGTTTAAGAAAAAGCTACAAAAACTTATCTCTTCTCCATCTCATACTAAGCTTTTTGACACATTTAAAATCACTATATATGGTACTTTACGTGTTTCACAGAATTGTCCAGTGAAGCATGTTGGGCAGGTACATGTGTATGCTGTACAGGAACCAGTAACCGGGACACAGGCACCTGCATTCTGACAACCATGATTGGTGCAAGCACTCAGCACTGAAAGAAAAAAATCAGAAGTATTCACTTTGTAGGCTATCCAGGGGCGGATCCAGATATGCCCAAAATGGCGGGGCCCCGAAAGTGGGACTGAACGAGACAACACTAGGGAGTCCACAGGCTTGCCCCAGCAAAATTTTTGATTTTTGTTTTCTACCTAGACGCCAAAAAATAACCTCTGAGGCATTTTGTTTGGTTGGTCAATTATTTCTTTTCCCGTCCTTCTTATTTTTATCTTTGACTTTCCAAAAAAAGGGGAGGGGGAGTGTGCCGGATCGGTCTTCTGGACCTTTCCTATGCTACCCCTGCTAGGTTTATCATTTAATCATTCTTCACTATGGATATTCTTTCTGACATGCTGTAGGCCTATTGCATTATAAAGACTGAAGATAAAAGCTTACACGAGAGTAGTATAGATAGGGAGGGCTACCTAGGCCTATATACCTACCTTACAAACCTACTTGTAACAAACTATTACAGTAGCTAGTGGCCTAGGAATGATCGTTACATAAACACAAAATGAATGAAAGAAATGATGAAATACTCGAACTAACAAATAGAAGCCTCTGGGCCTAGCCTTGTCGTTTATAATTCCCGCACTTACCCCGGTATTCTTAAAACGAACTTTAGTCGTAGTTCGAGCTACAACTTTAAAATTACGTCATTTCGTATTCTTAAAACGAACTTCGACTAGCACTACGACTAAATGACGTGAACCTCGACTAAAATGATACCTCCGCAGGCCGATTTTTTTAGTCAGCCTAGGGTCAGGCTAAATCGCCGACTTGAAATATTTACCTCACTAAAAACGTGTTTTTTGTAATAAAGTGAAACGAATAAAAACGATTATATACGCAGGTTTGATATATCTTCGGTGTGTTAAACAAAAGAGACACCAAGTTTAGCT